>NC_054488.1:7530441-7779810 GCF_017639515.1 Carcharodon carcharias | reverse complement strand
CCCACAGTTGGCACAGTGTGCTGCTTTACACCACAGTTGGTGCAGTGTGCTGCTTTGCCCCACAGTTGGCACAGTGTGCTGCTTTACCCCACAGTTGGTGCAGTGTGCTGCTTTGCCCCACAGTTGGCACAGTGTGCTGCTTTACCCCACAGTTGGTGCAGTGTGCTGCTTTACCCCACAGTTGGCACAGTGTGCTGCTTTACCCCACTTTTGGAGCAGTGTGCTGCTTTACCCCACAGTTGGCAGAGTGTGCTGCTTTACCTCACAGTTGGCACAGTGTGCTGCTTTGCCCCACAGTTGGTGCAGTGTGCTGCTTTGCCCCACAGTTGGTGCAGTGTGCTGCTTTACCCCACGTTTGGCACAGTGTGCTGCTTTGCCCCACAGTTGGTGCAGTGTGCTGCTTTGCCCCACAGTTGGTGCAGAGTGCTGCTTTACCCCACGTTTGGCACAGTGTGCTGCTTTACCCCACAGTTGGAGCATTGTGCTGCTTTGCTCCACATTTGGTGCAGTGTGCTGCTTTGCCCCACATTTGGTGCAGTCTGCTGCTTTGCCCCACAGTTAGCACAGTGTGCTGCTTTGCTCCACAGTTGGCACAGTGTGCTGCTTTACCCCACAGTTGGAGCAGGGTGCTGCTTTTCCCCACAGTTGGTGCAGTGTGATGCTTTGCCCCACAGTTGGCACAGTGTGCTGCTTTGCCCCACAGTTGGCACAGTGTGCTGCTTTGCACCACATTTGGTGCAGTGTGCTGCTTTGCCCCACATTTGGTGCAGTGTGCTGCTTTGCCCCACCGTTGGTGCAGTGTGCTGCTTTACCCCACAGTTGGCACAGTGTGCTGCTTTGCCCCACAGTTGATACAGTGTGCTGCTTTACCCCACAGTTGGTGCAGCGTGCTGCTTTACCCCACAGTTGGCACAGTGTGCTGCTTTGCCCCACAGTTGGCACAGTGTGCTGCTTTACCCCACAGTTGGTGCAGTGTGCTGCTTTGACCCACAGTTGGAGCAGTGTGCTGCTTTACCCCACAGTTGGAGCAGTGGGCTGCTTTGCTCCACATTTGGTGCAGTGTGATGCTTTACCCCACAGTTGGTGCCGTGTGCTGCTTTGCCCCACAGTTGGTGCAGTGTGCTGCTTTACCTCACAGTTGGTGCAGTGTGCTGCTTCGCTCAACAGTTACAGCAGTGTGCTGCTTTGACCCACAGTTGGTGCAGTGTGCTGCTTTGCCCCACATTTGGCACAGTATGCTGCTTTGCCCCACAATTGGTGCAGTGTGCTGCTTTACCCCACAGTTGGTGAAGTGTGCTGCTTTGCCCCACATTTGGTGCAGTGTGCTGCTTTACCCCACAGTTGGAGCAGTGTGCTGCTTTGCTCCACATTTGGTGCAGTGTGCTGCTTTACCCCACAGTTGGCACAGTGTGCTGCTTTACCCCACAGTTGGAGCAGTGTGCTGCTTTGCTCCACATTTGGTGCAGTGTGCTGCTTTGCCCCACATCTGGTGCAGTGTGCTGCTTTGCTCCACAGTTGGCACAGTGTGCTGCCTTACCCTACAGTTGGCACAGTGTGTTGCTTTGCCCCACAGTTGGCACAGTGTGCTGCTTTACCCCACAGTTGGTGCAGTGTGCTGCTTTACCCCACAGTTGGCACAGTGTGCTGCTTTGCTCCACATTTGGTGCAGTGTGCTGGTTGCCCCACATTTGGTGCAGTGTGCTGCTTTGCCCCACAGTTGGTGCAGTGTGCTGCTTTGCCCCACATTTGGTGCAGTGTGCTGCTTTACCCCACAGTTGGCACAGTGTGCTGCTTTACCCCACAGTTGGAGCAGTGTGCTGCTTTACCCCACAGTTGGCACATTGTGCTGCTTTGCCCCACAATTGGTGCAGTGTGCTGCTTTGCCCCACAGTTGGAGCAGTGTGCTGCTTTACCCCACAGTTGGTGCAGTGTGCTGCTTTACCCCACAGTTGGCACAGTGTGCTGCATTACCCCACAGTTGGTGCAGTGTGCTGCTTTACCCCACAGTTGGAGCATTGTGCTGCTTTGCTCCACATTTGGTGCAGTGTGCTGCTTTGCCCCACATTTGGTGCAGTGTGCTGCTTTGCCCCACAGTTGGCACAGTGTGCTGCTTTGCCCCACATTTGGCACAGTGTGCTGCTTTGCACCACATTTGGTGCAGTGTGCTGCTTTGCCCCACAGTTGGTGCAGTGTGCTGCTTTGCCCCACATTTGGTGCAGTGTGCTGCTTTACCCCACAGTTGGCACAGTGTGCTGCTTTGCCCCACATTTGATACAGTGTGCTGCTTTACCCCACAGTTGGTGCAGCGTGCTGCTTTACCCCACAGTTGGCACAGTGTGCTGCTTTGCCCCACAGTTGGTGCAGTGTGCTGCTTTACCCCGCAGTTGGAGCAGTGTGCTGCTTTGCTCCACATTTGGTGCAGTGTGATGCTTTACCCCACAGTTGGTGCAGTGTGCTGCTTTGCCCCACAGTTGGTGCAGTGTGCTGCTTTACCTCACAGTTGGTGCAGTGTGCTGCTTTGCTCAACAGTTACAGCAGTGTGCTGCTTTGACCCACAGTTGGTGCAGTGTGCTGCTTTGCTCAACAGTTACAGCAGTGTGCTGCTTTGACCCACAGTTGGTGCAGTGTGCTGCTTTGCCCCACATTTGGCACAGTATGCTGCTTTGCCCCACAATTGGTGCAGTGTGCTGCTTTACCCCACAGTTGGTGCAGTGTGCTGCTTTGCCCCACATTTGGTACAGTATGCTGCTTTGCCCCACAATTGGTGCAGTGTGCTGCTTTACCCCACAGTTGGTGAAGTGTGCTGCTTTGCCCCACATTTGGTGCAGTGTGCTGCTTTATCCCACAGTTGGAGCAGTGTGCTGCTTTGCTCCACATTTGGTGCAGTGTGCTGCTTTACCCCACATTTGGTGCAGTGTGCTGCTTTGCCCCACAGTTGGTGCAGTGTGCTGCTTTGCCCCACAGTTGGCACAGTGTGCTGCTTTGCCCCACAGTTGGTGCAGTGTGCTGCTTTACCCCACATTTGGTGCAGTGTGCTGCTTTGCCCCACAGTTGGTGCAGTGTGCTGCTTTACCACACAGTTGGAGCAGTGTGCTGCTTTGCTCCACATTTGGTGCAGTGTGCTGCTTTGCCCCACATCTGGTGCAGTGTGCTGCTTTGCTCCACAGTTGGCACCGTGTGCTGCCTTACCCTACAGTTGGCACAGTGTGCTGCTTTGCCCCACAGTTGGCACAGTGTGCTGCTTTTCCCCACAGTTGGTGCAGTGTGCTGCTTTACCCTACAGTTGGTGCAGTGTGCTGCTTTACCCCACAGTTGGTGCAGTGTGCTGCTTTGCCCCACAATTGGCATAGTTTGCTGCTTTGCCCCACAGTTGGCACAGTGTGCTGCTTTACACCACAGTTGGTGCAGTGTGCTGCTTTGCCCCACAGTTGGCACAGTGTGCTGCTTTACCCCACAGTTGGTGCAGTGTGCTGCTTTGCCCCACAGTTGGCACAGTGTGCTGCTTTACCCCACAGTTGGTGCAGTGTGCTGCTTTACCCCACAGTTGGCACAGTGTGCTGCTTTACCCCACTTTTGGAGCAGTGTGCTGCTTTGCCCCACAGTTGGCACAGTGTGCTGCTTTACCTCACAGTTGGCACAGTGTGCTGCTTTGCCCCACAGTTGGTGCAGTGTGCTGCTTTGCCCCACAGTTGGTGCAGTGTGCTGCTTTACCCCACGTTTGGCACAGTGTGCTGCTTTGCCCCACAGTTGGTGCAGTGTGCTGCTTTGCCCCACAGTTGGTGCAGTGTGCTGCTTTACCCCACGTTTGGCACAGTGTGCTGCTTTACCCCACAGTTGGAGCATTGTGCTGCTTTGCTCCACATTTGGTGCAGTGTGCTGTTTTGCCCCACATTTGGTGCAGTCTGCTGCTTTGCCCCACAGTTAGCACAGTGTGCTGCTTTGCCCCACAGTTGGCACAGTGTGCTGCTTTGCCCCACATTTGGTGCAGTGTGCTGCTTTGCCCCACATTTGGTGCAGTGTGCTGCTTTGCCCCACCGTTGGTGCAGTGTGCTGCTTTGCCCCACATTTGGTGCAGTGTGCTGCTTTACCCCACAGTTGGCACAGTGTGCTGCTTTGCCCCACAGTTGATACAGTGTGCTGCTTTACCCCACAGTTGGTGCAGCGTGCTGCTTTACCCCACAGTTGGCACAGTGTGCTGCTTTGCCCCACAGTTGGCACAGTGTGCTGCTTTACCCCACAGTTGGTGCAGTGTGCTGCTTTGACCCACAGTTGGAGCAGTGTGCTGCTTTGCTCCACATTTGGTGCAGTGTGATGCTTTACCCCACAGTTGGTGCCGTGTGCTGCTTTGCCCCACAGTTGGTGCAGTGTGCTGCTTTACCTCACAGTTGGTGCAGTGTGCTGCTTCGCTCAACAGTTACAGCAGTGTGCTGCTTTGACCCACAGTTGGTGCAGTGTGCTGCTTTGCCCCACATTTGGCACAGTATGCTGCTTTGCCCCACAATTGGTGCAGTGTGCTGCTTTACCCCACAGTTGGTGCAGTGTGCTGCTTTGCCCAACAGTTGGAGCAGTGTGCTGCTTTGACCCACAGTTGGTACAGTGTGCTGCTTTACCCCACATTTGGCACAGTATGCTGCTTTGCCCCACAATTGGTGCAGTGTGCTGCTTTACCCCACAGTTGGTGAAGTGTGCTGCTTTGCCCCACATTTGGTGCAGTGTGCTGCTTTACCCCACAGTTGGAGCAGTGTGCTGCTTTGCTCCACATTTGGTGCAGTGTGCTGCTTTGCCCCACATCTGGTGCAGTGTGCTGCTTTGCTCCACAGTTGGCACAGTGTGCTGCCTTACCCTACAGTTGGCACAGTGTGTTGCTTTGCCCCACAGTTGGCACAGTGTGCTGCTTTACCCCACTTTTGGAGCAGTGTGCTGCTTTACCC
The DNA here is from genome assembly GCF_017639515.1 of Carcharodon carcharias. Lineage (NCBI taxonomy): Eukaryota > Metazoa > Chordata > Chondrichthyes > Lamniformes > Lamnidae > Carcharodon > Carcharodon carcharias. Next base: position 7,774,879 of record NC_054488.1, on the reverse strand, counting down.
CACAGTTGGCACAGTGTGCTGCTTTACCTCACAGTTGGCACAGTGTGCTGCTTTGCCCCACAGTTGGTGCAGTGTGCTGCTTTGCCCCACAGTTGGTGCATTGTGCTGCTTTACCCCACGTTTTGCACAGTGTGCTGCTTTGCCCCACAGTTGATACAGTGTGCTGCTTTACCCCACAGTTGGTGCAGTGTGCTGCTTTACCCCACAGTTGGCACAGTGTGCTGCTTTACCCCACAGTTGGTGCAGTGTGCTGCTTTGCCCCACAGTTGGCACAGTGTGCTGCTTTACCTCACAGTTGGCACAGTGTGCTGCTTTGCCCCACAGTTGGTGCAGTGTGCTGCTTTGCCCCACAGTTGGTGCAGTGTGCTGCTTTACCCCACATTTGGCACAGTGTGCTGCTTTGCCCCACAGTTGGTGCAGTGTGCTGCTTTACCCCACAGTTGGAGCATTGTGCTGCTTTGCTCCACATTTGGTGCAGTGTGCTGCTTTGCCCCACATTTGGTGCAGTGTGCTGCTTTGCCCCACAGTTGGCACAGTGTGCTGCTTTGCCCCACATTTGGCACAGTGTGCTGCTTTGCACCACATTTGGTGCAGTGTGCTGCTTTGCCCCACAGTTGGTGCAGTGTGCTGCTTTGCCCCACATTTGGTGCAGTGTGCTGCTTTACCCCACAGTTGGCACAGTGTGCTGCTTTGCCCCACATTTGATACAGTGTGCTGCTTTACCCCACAGTTGGTGCAGCGTGCTGCTTTACCCCACAGTTGGAGCAGTGTGCTGCTTTGCTCCACATTTGGTGCAGTGTGATGCTTTACCCCACAGTTGGTGCAGTGTGCTGCTTTGCCCCACAGTTGGTGCAGTGTGCTGCTTTACCTCACAGTTGGTGCAGTGTGCTGCTTTGCTCAACAGTTACAGCAGTGTGCTGCTTTGACCCACAGTTGGTGCAGTGTGCTGCTTTGCTCAACAGTTACAGCAGTGTGCTGCTTTGACCCACAGTTGGTGCAGTGTGCTGCTTTGCCCCACATTTGGCACAGTATGCTGCTTTGCCCCACAATTGGTGCAGTGTGCTGCTTTACCCCACAGTTGGTGCAGTGTGCTGCTTTGCCCCACATTTGGTACAGTATGCTGCATTGCCCCACAATTGGTGCAGTGTGCTGCTTTACCCCACAGTTGGTGAAGTGTGCTGCTTTGCCCCACATTTGGTGCAGTGTGCTGCTTTACCCCACAGTTGGAGCAGTGTGCTGCTTTACCCCACAGTTGGAGCAGTGTGCTGCTTTGCTCCACATTTGGTGCAGTGTGCTGCTTTGCCCCACATCTGGTGCAGTGTGCTGCTTTGCTCCACAGTTGGCACTGTGTGCTGCCTTACCCTACAGTTGGCACAGTGTGCTGCTTTGCCCCACAGTTGGCACAGTGTGCTGCTTTTCCCCACAGTTGGTGCAGTGTGCTGCTTTACCCTACAGTTGGTGCAGTGTGCTGCTTTACCCCACAGTTGGTGCAGTGTGCTGCTTTGCCCCACAATTGGCATAGTTTGCTGCTTTGCCCCACAGTTGGCACAGTGTGCTGCTTTACACCACAGTTGGTGCAGTGTGCTGCTTTGCCCCACAGTTGGCACAGTGTGCTGCTTTACCCCACAGTTGGTGCAGTGTGCTGCTTTGCCCCACAGTTGGCACAGTGTGCTGCTTTACCCCACAGTTGGTGCAGTGTGCTGCTTTACCCCACAGTTGGCACAGTGTGCTGCTTTACCCCACTTTTGGAGCAGTGTGCTGCTTTACCCCACAGTTGGCAGAGTGTGCTGCTTTACCTCACAGTTGGCACAGTGTGCTGCTTTGCCCCACAGTTGGTGCAGTGTGCTGCTTTGCCCCACAGTTGGTGCAGTGTGCTGCTTTACCCCACGTTTGGCACAGTGTGCTGCTTTGCCCCACAGTTGGTGCAGTGTGCTGCTTTGCCCCACAGTTGGTGCAGTGTGCTGCTTTACCCCACGTTTGGCACAGTGTGCTGCTTTACCCCACAGTTGGAGCATTGTGCTGCTTTGCTCCACATTTGGTGCAGTGTGCTGCTTTGCCCCACATTTGGTGCAGTCTGCTGCTTTGCCCCACAGTTAGCACAGTGTGCTGCTTTGCTCCACAGTTGGCACAGTGTGCTGCTTTACCCCACAGTTGGAGCAGGGTGCTGCTTTTCCCCACAGTTGGTGCAGTGTGATGCTTTGCCCCACAGTTGGCACAGTGTGCTGCTTTGCCCCACAGTTGGCACAGTGTGCTGCTTTGCACCACATTTGGTGCAGTGTGCTGCTTTGCCCCACATTTGGTGCAGTGTGCTGCTTTGCCCCACCGTTGGTGCAGTGTGCTGCTTTACCCCACAGTTGGCACAGTGTGCTGCTTTGCCCCACAGTTGATACAGTGTGCTGCTTTACCCCACAGTTGGTGCAGCGTGCTGCTTTACCCCACAGTTGGCACAGTGTGCTGCTTTGCCCCACAGTTGGCACAGTGTGCTGCTTTACCCCACAGTTGGTGCAGTGTGCTGCTTTGACCCACAGTTGGAGCAGTGTGCTGCTTTACCCCACAGTTGGAGCAGTGGGCTGCTTTGCTCCACATTTGGTGCAGTGTGATGCTTTACCCCACAGTTGGTGCCGTGTGCTGCTTTGCCCCACAGTTGGTGCAGTGTGCTGCTTTACCTCACAGTTGGTGCAGTGTGCTGCTTCGCTCAACAGTTACAGCAGTGTGCTGCTTTGACCCACAGTTGGTGCAGTGTGCTGCTTTGCCCCACATTTGGCACAGTATGCTGCTTTGCCCCACAATTGGTGCAGTGTGCTGCTTTACCCCACAGTTGGTGAAGTGTGCTGCTTTGCCCCACATTTGGTGCAGTGTGCTGCTTTACCCCACAGTTGGAGCAGTGTGCTGCTTTGCTCCACATTTGGTGCAGTGTGCTGCTTTACCCCACAGTTGGCACAGTGTGCTGCTTTACCCCACAGTTGGAGCAGTGTGCTGCTTTGCTCCACATTTGGTGCAGTGTGCTGCTTTGCCCCACATCTGGTGCAGTGTGCTGCTTTGCTCCACAGTTGGCACAGTGTGCTGCCTTACCCTACAGTTGGCACAGTGTGTTGCTTTGCCCCACAGTTGGCACAGTGTGCTGCTTTACCCCACAGTTGGTGCAGTGTGCTGCTTTACCCCACAGTTGGCACAGTGTGCTGCTTTGCTCCACATTTGGTGCAGTGTGCTGGTTGCCCCACATTTGGTGCAGTGTGCTGCTTTGCCCCACAGTTGGTGCAGTGTGCTGCTTTGCCCCACATTTGGTGCAGTGTGCTGCTTTACCCCACAGTTGGCACAGTGTGCTGCTTTACCCCACAGTTGGAGCAGTGTGCTGCTTTACCCCACAGTTGGCACATTGTGCTGCTTTGCCCCACAATTGGTGCAGTGTGCTGCTTTGCCCCACAGTTGGAGCAGTGTGCTGCTTTACCCCACAGTTGGTGCAGTGTGCTGCTTTACCCCACAGTTGGCACAGTGTGCTGCATTACCCCACAGTTGGTGCAGTGTGCTGCTTTACCCCACAGTTGGAGCATTGTGCTGCTTTGCTCCACATTTGGTGCAGTGTGCTGCTTTGCCCCACATTTGGTGCAGTGTGCTGCTTTGCCCCACAGTTGGCACAGTGTGCTGCTTTGCCCCACATTTGGCACAGTGTGCTGCTTTGCACCACATTTGGTGCAGTGTGCTGCTTTGCCCCACAGTTGGTGCAGTGTGCTGCTTTGCCCCACATTTGGTGCAGTGTGCTGCTTTACCCCACAGTTGGCACAGTGTGCTGCTTTGCCCCACATTTGATACAGTGTGCTGCTTTACCCCACAGTTGGTGCAGCGTGCTGCTTTACCCCACAGTTGGCACAGTGTGCTGCTTTGCCCCACAGTTGGTGCAGTGTGCTGCTTTACCCCGCAGTTGGAGCAGTGTGCTGCTTTGCTCCACATTTGGTGCAGTGTGATGCTTTACCCCACAGTTGGTGCAGTGTGCTGCTTTGCCCCACAGTTGGTGCAGTGTGCTGCTTTACCTCACAGTTGGTGCAGTGTGCTGCTTTGCTCAACAGTTACAGCAGTGTGCTGCTTTGACCCACAGTTGGTGCAGTGTGCTGCTTTGCTCAACAGTTACAGCAGTGTGCTGCTTTGACCCACAGTTGGTGCAGTGTGCTGCTTTGCCCCACATTTGGCACAGTATGCTGCTTTGCCCCACAATTGGTGCAGTGTGCTGCTTTACCCCACAGTTGGTGCAGTGTGCTGCTTTGCCCCACATTTGGTACAGTATGCTGCTTTGCCCCACAATTGGTGCAGTGTGCTGCTTTACCCCACAGTTGGTGAAGTGTGCTGCTTTGCCCCACATTTGGTGCAGTGTGCTGCTTTACCCCACAGTTGGAGCAGTGTGCTGCTTTGCTCCACATTTGGTGCAGTGTGCTGCTTTACCCCACATTTGGTGCAGTGTGCTGCTTTGCCCCACAGTTGGTGCAGTGTGCTGCTTTGCCCCACAGTTGGCACAGTGTGCTGCTTTGCCCCACAGTTGGTGCAGTGTGCTGCTTTACCCCACATTTGGTGCAGTGTGCTGCTTTGCCCCACAGTTGGTGCAGTGTGCTGCTTTGCCCCACAGTTGGAGCAGTGTGCTGCTTTGCTCCACATTTGGTGCAGTGTGCTGCTTTGCCCCACATTTGGTGCAGTGTGCTGCTTTGCTCCACAGTTGGCACAGTGTGCTGCCTTACCCCACAGTTGGCACAGTGTGCTGCTTTGCCCCACAGTTGGCACAGTGTGCTGCTTTTCCCCACAGTTGGTGCAGTGTGCTGCTTTACCCTACAGTTGGTGCAGTGTGCTGCTTTACCCCACAGTTGGTGCAGTGTGCTGCTTTGCCCCACATTTGGCACAGTGTGCTGCTTTGCCCCACAGTTGGCACAGTGTGCTGCTTTACACCACAGTTGGTGCAGTGTGCTGCTTTGCCCCACAGTTGGCACAGTGTGCTGCTTTACCCCACAGTTGGTGCAGTGTGCTGCTTTGCCCCACAGTTGGAGTAGTGTGCTGCTTTGCCCCACAGTTGGTGCAGTGTGCTGCTTTACCCCACAGTTGGCACAGTGTGCTGCTTTACCCCACTTTTGGAGCAGTGTGCTGCTTTACCCCACAGTTGGCACAGTGTGCTGCTTTACCTCACAGGTGGCACAGTGTGCTGCTTTGCCCCACAGTTGGTGCAGTGTGCTGCTTTGCCCCACAGTTGGTGCAGTGTGCTGCTTTACCCCACGTTTGGCACAGTGTGCTGCTTTGCCCCACAGTTGGTGCAGTGTGCTGCTTTGCCCCACAGTTGGTGCAGTGTGCTGCTTTACCCCACGTTTGGCACAGTGTGCTGCTTTACCCCACAGTTGGAGCATTGTGCTGCTTTGCTCCACATTTGGTGCAGTGTGCTGCTTTGCCCCACATTTGGTGCAGTCTGCTGCTTTGCCCCACAGTTAGCACAGTGTGCTGCTTTGCCCCACAGTTGGCACAGTGTGCTGCTTTGCACCACATTTGGTGCAGTGTGCTGCTTTGCCCCACATTTGGTGCAGTGTGCTGCTTTGCCCCACCGTTGGTGCAGTGTGCTGCTTTGACCCACATTTGGTGCAGTGTGCTGCTTTACCCCACAGTTGGCACAGTGTGCTGCTTTGCCCCACAGTTGATACAGTGTGCTGCTTTACCCCACAGTTGGTGCAGCGTGCTGCTTTACCCCACAGTTGGCACAGTGTGCTGCTTTGCCCCACAGTTGGCACAGTGTGCTGCTTTACCCCACAGTTGGTGCAGTGTGCTGCTTTGACCCACAGTTGGAGCAGTGTGCTGCTTTGCTCCACATTTGGTGCAGTGTGATGCTTTACCCCACAGTTGGTGCCGTGTGCTGCTTTGCCCCACAGTTGGTGCAGTGTGCTGCTTCGCTCAACAGTTACAGCAGTGTGCTGCTTTGACCCACAGTTGGTGCAGTGTGCTGCTTTGCCCCACATTTGGCACAGTATGCTGCTTTGCCCCACAATTGGTGCAGTGTGCTGCTTTACCCCACAGTTGGTGCAGTGTGCTGCTTTGCCCAACAGTTGGAGCAGTGTGCTGCTTTGACCCACAGTTGGTACAGTGTGCTGCTTTACCCCACATTTGGCACAGTATGCTGCTTTGCCCCACAATTGGTGCAGTGTGCTGCTTTACCCCACAGTTGGTGAAGTGTGCTGCTTTGCCCCACATTTGGTGCAGTGTGCTGCTTTACCCCACAGTTGGAGCAGTGTGCTGCTTTGCTCCACATTTGGTGCAGTGTGCTGCTTTGCCCCACATCTGGTGCAGTGTGCTGCTTTGCTCCACAGTTGGCACAGTGTGCTGCCTTACCCTACAGTTGGCACAGTGTGTTGCTTTGCCCCACAGTTGGCACAGTGTGCTGCTTTACCCCACTTTTGGAGCAGTGTGCTGCTTTACCCCACAGTTGGCACAGTGTGCTGCTTTACCTCACAGTTGGCACAGTGTGCTGCTTTGCCCCACAGTTGGTGCAGTGTGCTGCTTTGCCCCACAGTTGGTGCATTGTGCTGCTTTACCCCACGTTTGGCACAGTGTGCTGCTTTGCCCCACAGTTGGTGCAGTGTGCTGCTTTACCCCACAGTTGGTGCAGTGTGCTGCTTTACCCCACGTTTGGCACAGTGTGCTGCTTTACCCCACAGTTGGAGCATTGTGCTGCTTTGCTCCACATTTGGTGCAGTGTGCTGCTTTACCCCACATTTGGTGCAGTCTGCTGCTTTGCCCCACAGTTAGCACAGTGTGCTGCTTTGCCCCACAGTTGGCACACTGTGCTGCTTTGCACCACATTTGGTGCAGTGTGCTGCTTTGCCCCACATTTGGTGCAGTGTGCTGCTTTGCCCCACCGTTGGTGCAGTGTGCTGCTTTGACCCACATTTGGTGCAGTGTGCTGCTTTACCCCACAGTTGGCACAGTGTGCTGCTTTGCCCCACAGTTGATACAGTGTGCTGCTTTACCCCACAGTTGGTGCAGCGTGCTGCTTTACCCCACAGTTGGCACAGTGTGCTGCTTTGCCCCACAGTTGGCACAGTGTGCTGCTTTACCCCACAGTTGGTGCAGTGTGCTGCTTTGACCCACAGTTGGAGCAGTGTGCTGCTTTACCCCGCAGTTGGAGCAGTGTGCTGCTTTGCTCCACATTTGGTGCAGTGTGATGCTTTACCCCACAGTTGGTGCCGTGTGCTGCTTTGCCCCACAGTTGGTGCAGTGTGCTGCTTTACCTCACAGTTGGTGCAGTGTGCTGCTTCGCTCAACAGTTACAGCAGTGTGCTGCTTTGACCCACAGTTGGTGCAGTGTGCTGCTTTGCCCCACATTTGGCACAGTATGCTGCTTTGCCCCACAATTGGTGCAGTGTGCTGCTTTACCCCACAGTTGGTGCAGTGTGCTGCTTTGCCCAACAGTTGGAGCAGTGTGCTGCTTTGACCCAGAGTTGGTACAGTGTGCTGCTTTGCCCCACATTTGGCACAGTATGCTGCTTTGCCCCACAATTGGTGCAGTGTGCTGCTTTACCCCACAGTTGGTGAAGTGTGCTGCTTTGCCCCACATTTGGTGCAGTGTGCTGCTTTACCCCACAGTTGGAGCAGTGTGCTGCTTTGCCCCACATTTGGTGCAGTGTGCTGCTTTACCCCACAGTTGGAGCAGTGTGCTGCTTTGCTCCACATTTGGTGCAGTGTGCTGCTTTGCCCCACATCTGGTGCAGTGTGCTGCTTTGCTCCACAGTTGGCACAGTGTGCTGCCTTACCCTACAGTTGGCACAGTGTGTTGCTTTGCCCCACAGTTGGCACAGTGTGCTGCTTTACCCCACAGTTGGTGCAGTGTGCTGCTTTACCCCACAGTTGGCACAGTGTGCTGCTTTGCTCCACATTTGGTGCAGTGTGCTGGTTGCCCCACATTTGGTGCAGTGTGCTGCTTTGCCCCACAGTTGGTGCAGTGTGCTGCTTTGCCCCACATTTGGTGCAGTGTGCTGCTTTACCCCACAGTTGGCACAGTGTGCTGCTTTACCCCACAGTTGGAGCAGTGTGCTGCTTTACCCCACAGTTGGCACAGTGTGCTGCTTTGCCCCACATTTGGTGCAGTGTGCTGCTTTGCCCCACAGTTGGAGCAGTGTGCTGCTTTACCCCACAGTTGGTGCAGTGTGCTGCTTTACCCCACAGTTGGCACAGTGTGCTGCATTACCCCACAGTTGGTGTAGTGTGCTGCTTTACCCCACTGTTGGAGCAGTGTGCTGCTCTGCCCCACAGTTGGTGCAGTGTGCTGCTTTACCCCACCGTTGGCACAGTGTGCTGCTTTGCCCCACAGTTGGAGCAGTGTGCTGCTTTTCCCCACAGTTGGTGCAGTGTGCTACTTTACCCTACAGTTGGCGCAGTGTGCTGCTTTACCCGACAGTTGGTGCAGTGTGCTGCTTTGCCCCACAGTTGGTGCAGTGTGCTGCTTTACCCTACAGTTGGTGCAGTGTGCGGCTTTACCCCATAGTTGGCACAGTGTGCTGCTTTGCCCCACAATTGGCACAGTGTGCTGCTTTACCCCACAGTTGGCACAGTGTGCTGCTTTGCCCCACAATTGGCACAGTGTGCTGCTTTACCCCACACTTGGTGCAGTGTGCTGCTTTACCCCACAGTTGGCACAGTGTGCTGCTTTACCCCACAGTTGGTGCAGTGTGCTGCTTTACCCCACAGTTGGCACAGTGTGCTGCTCCGCCCCACAGTTGGTGCAGTATGCTGCTTTACCCCACAGTTGGCACAGTGTGCTGCTTTGCCCCACAGTTGGAGCAGTGTGCTGCTTTTCCCCATAGTTGGTGCAGTGTGCTGCTTTACCCTACAGTTGGCACAGTGTGCTGCTTTACCCCACAGTTGGTGCAGTGTGCTGCTTTGCCCCACAGTTGGCACAGTGTGCTGCTTTGCCCCACAGTTGGTGCAGTGTGCTGCTTTGCCCCACAGTTGGAGCAGTGTGCTGCTTTGCCCCACAGTTGGCACAGTGTGCTGCTTTACCCCACAGTTGGTGCAGTGTGCTGCTTTGCCCCACAGTTGGCACAGTGTGCTGCTTTACCCCACAGTTGGTGCAGTGTGCTGCTTTGCCCCACAGTTGGCACAGTGTGCTGCTTTACCCCACAGTTGGTGCAGTGTGCTGCTTTATCCCACATTTGGCACAGTGTGCTGCTTTGCCCCACAGTTGGTGCAGTGTGCTGCTTTGCCCCACATTTGGCACAGTGTGCTGCTTTACCCCACAGTTGGCACAGTGTGCTGCTTTGCCCCACAGATGGTGCAGTGTGCTGCTTTGCCCCACAGTTGGAGCAGTGTGCTGCTTTACCCCATATTTGGCACAGTTTGCTGCTTTGCCCCACAGTTTGTGCAGTGTGCTGCTTTACCCCACAGTTGGAGCAGTGTGCTGCTTTGCTCCACATTTGGTGCAGTGTGCTGCTTTGCCCCACAGTTGGCACAGTGTGCTGCTTTGCCCCACAGTTGGCACAGTGTGCTGCTTTACCCCACAGTTGGTGCAGTGTGCTGCTTTACCCCACAGTTGGCACAGTGTGCTGCTTTGCCCCACAATTGGCACAGTGTGCTGCTTTACCCCACAGTTGGTGCAGTGTGCTGCTTTACCCCACAGTTGGCACAGTGTGCTGCTTTACCCCACAGTTGGTGCAGTGTGCTGCTTTACCCCACAGTTGGAGCAGTGTGCTGCTCTGCCCCACAGTTGGTGCAGTGTGCTGCTTTACCCCACAGTTGGCACAGTGTGCTGCTTTGCCCCACAGTTGGAGCAGTGTGCTGCTTTGACCCACAGTTGGTGCAGTGTGCTGCTTTGCCCCACATTTGGCACAGTATGCTGCTTTGCCCCACAATTGGTGCAGTGTGCTGCTTTACCCCACAGTTGGTGCAGTGTGCTGCTTTGCCCCACAATTGTCACAGTGTGCTGCTTTGCCCCACAGTTGGCACAGTGTGCTGCTTTACACCACAGTTGGTGCAGTGTGCTGCTTTGCCCCACAGTTGGCACAGTGTGCTGCTTTACCCCACAGTTGGTGCAGTGTGCTGCTTTACCCCACAGTTGGCACAGTGTGCTGCTTTACCCCACAGTTGGTGCAGTGTGCTGCTTTGCCCCACAGTTGGCACAGTGTGCTGCTTTACCTCACAGTTGGCACAGTGTGCTGCTTTGCCCCACAATTGGTGCAGTGTGCTGCTTTACCCCACAGTTGGCACAGTGTGCTGCTTTACCTCACAGTTGGCACAGTATGCTGCTTTGCCCCACAATTGGTGCAGTGTGCTGCTTTACCCCACAGTTGGTGCAGTGTGCTGCTTTGCCCCACAATTGTCACAGTGTGCTGCTTTGCCCCACAGTTGGCACAGTGTGCTGCTTTACCCCACAGTTGGTGCAGTGTGCTGCTTTGCCCCACAGTTGGCACAGTGTGCTGCTTTACCCCACAGTTGGTGCAGTGTGCTGCTTTACCCCACAGTTGGCACAGTGTGCTGCTTTACCCCACAGTTGGTGCAGTGTGCTGCTTTGCCCCACAGTTGGCACAGTGTGCTGCTTTACCTCACAGTTGGCACAGTGTGCTGCTTTGCCCCACAGTTGGTGCAGTGTGCTGCTTTGCCCCACAGTTGGTGCAGTGTGCTGCTTTACCCCACATTTGGCACAGTGTGCTGCTTTGCCCCACAGTTGGTGCAGTGTGCTGCTTTACCCCACAGTTGGAGCATTGTGCTGCTTTGCTCCACATTTGGTGCAGTGTGCTGCTTTGCCCCACATTTGGTGCAGTGTGCTGCTTTGCCCCACAGTTGGCACAGTGTGCTGCTTTGCCCCACAGTTGGCACAGTGTGCTGCTTTGCACCACATTTGGTGCAGTGTGCTGCTTTGCCCCACATTTGGTGCAGTGTGCTGCTTTGCCCCACAGTTGGTGCAGTGTGCTGCTTTGCCCCACATTTGGTGCAGTGTGCTGCTTTACCCCACAGTTGGCACAGTGTGCTCCTTTGCCCCACATTTGATACAGTGTGCTGCTTTACCCCACAGTTGGTGCAGCGTGCTGCTTTACCCCACAGTTGGCACAGTGTGCTGCTTTGCCCCACAGTTGGCACAGTGTGCTGCTTTACCCCACAGTTGGTGCAGTGTGCTGCTTTGCCCCACAGTTGGTGCAGTGTGATGCTTTACCCCACAGTTGGTGCAGTGTGCTGCTTTGCCCCACAGTTGGTGCAGTGTGCTGCTTTACCTCACAGTTGGTGCAGTGTGCTGCTTTGCTCAACAGTTACAGCAGTGTGCTGCTTTGACCCACAGTTGGTGCAGTGTTCTGCTTTGCTCAACAGTTACAGCAGTGTGCTGCTTTGACCCACAGTTGGTGCAGTGTGCTGCTTTGTCCCACATTTGGCACAGTATGCTGCTTTGCCCCACAATTGGTGCAGTGTGCTGCTTTACCCCACAGTTGGTGCAGTGTGCTGCTTTGCCCCACATTTGGTACAGTATGCTGCTTTGCCCCACAATTGGTGCAGTGTGCTGCTTTACCCCACAGTTGGTGAAGTGTGCTGCTTTGCCCCACATTTGGTGCAGTGTGCTGCTTTACCCCACAGTTGGAGCAGTGTGCTGCTTTACCCCACAGTTGGAGCAGTGTGCTGCTTTGCTCCACATTTGGTGCAGTGTGCTGCTTTGCCCCACATCTGGTGCAGTGTGCTGCTTTGCTCCACAGTGGGCACCGTGTGCTGCCTTACCCTACAGTTGGCACAGTGTGTTGCTTTGCCCCACAGTTGGCACAGTGTGCTGCTTTAACCCACAGTTGGTGCAGTGTGCTGCTTTACCCCACAGTTGGCACAGTGTGCTGCTTTACCCTGCAGTTGGAGCAGTGTGCTGCGTTGCCCCACAGTTGGTGCAGTGTGCTGCTTTGCCCCACATTTGGTGCAGTGTGCTGCTTTGCCCCACAGTTTGAGCAGTGTGCTGCTTTGCCCCACAGTTGGCACAGTGTGCTGCTTTACCCCACAGTTGGCACAGTGTGCTGCTTTGCCCCACAGTTGGCACAGTGTGCTGCTTTACCCCACAGTTGGTGCAGTGTGCTGCTTTGCCCCACAGTTGGCACAGTGTGCTGCTTTACCCCACAGTTGGTGCAGTGTGCTGCTTTGTCCCACATTTGGCACAGTGTGCTGCTTTGCCCCACAGTTGGTGCAGTGTGCTGCTTTGCCCCACAGTTGGCACAGTGTGCTGCTTTACCCCACAGTTGGCACAGTGTGCTGCTTTGCTCCACAGTTGGTGCAGTGTGCTGCTTTACCCCACAGTTGGAGCAGGGTGCTGCTTTTCCCCACAGTTGGTGCAGTGTGCTGCTTTACCCTACAGTTGGCACAGTGTGCTGCTTTACCCCACAGTTGGTGCAGTGTGCTGCTTTGCCCCACAGTTGGCACAGTATGCTGCTTTACCCCACAGTTGGTGCAGTGTGCTGCTTTGCCCCACAGTTGGCACAGTGTGCTGCTTTACCCCACAGTTGGTGCAGTGTGCTGCTTTGCCCCACAGTTGGCACAGTGTGCTGCTTTACCCCACAGTTGGTGCAGTGTGCTGCTTTACCCCACAGTTGGCACAGTGTGCTGCTTTACCCCTCAGTTGGTGCAGTGTGCTTCTTTGCCCCACAGTTGGCACAGTATGCTGCTTTACCCCACAGTTGGCACAGTGTGCTGCTTTGCCCCACAGTTGGTGCAGTGTGCTGCTTTGCCCCACAGTTGGTGCAGTGTGCTGCTTTACCCCACATTTGGCACAGTGTGCTGCTTTGCCCCACAGTTGGTGCAGTGTGCTGCTTTACCCCACAGTTGGAGCAGTGTGCTGCTTTGCTCCACATTTGGTGCAGTGTTCTGCTTTGCCCCACATTTGGTGCAGTGTGCTGCTTTGCCCCACAGTTGGCACAGTGTGCTGCTTTGCCCCGCAGTTGGCACATTGTGCTGCTTTGCACCACATTTGGTGCAGTGTGCTGCTTTGCCCCACATTTGGTGCAGTGTGCTGCTTTGCCCCACAGTTGGTGCAGTGTGCTGCTTTGCCCCACATTTGGTGCAGTGTGCTGCTTTACCCCACATTTGGCACAGTGTGATGCTTTGCCCCACAGTTGATACAGTGTGCTGGTTTACCCCACAGTTGGTGCAGTGTGCTGCTTTACCCCACAGTTGGCACAGTGTGCTGCTATGCCCCACAGTTGGCACAGTGTGCTTCTTTACCCTGCAGTTGGAGCAGTGTGCTGCTTTGCCCCACAGTTGGTGCAGTGTGCTGCTTTGCCCCACATTTGGTGCAGTGTGCTGCTTTACCCCACAGTTGGCACAGTGTGCTGCTTTGCCCCACAGTTGGTGCAGTGTGCTGCTTTACCCCACAGTTGGCACAGTGTGCTGCTTTACCCCACAGTTGGCACAGTGTGCTGCTTTGCCCCACAGTTGGTGCAGTGTGCTGCTTTGCCCCACATTTGGCACAGTGTGCTGCTTTGCCCCACAGTTGGCACAGTGTGCTGCTTTGCCCCACAGTTGGCACAGTGTGCTGCTTTGCCCCACAATTGTCACAGTGTGCTGCTTTGCCCCACAGTTGGCACAGTGTGCTGCTTTGCCCCACATTTGGCACAGTGTGCTGCTTTGCCCCACATTTGCCACAGTGTGCTGCTTTGCCCCACAGTTGGCGCTTTGTGCTGCTTTGCCCCACAGTTGGTGCAGTGTGCTGCTTTGCCCCACAGTTGGCACAGTGTGCTGCTTTGCCCCCCCGTTGGTGCAGTGTGCTGCTTTGCCCCACATTTGGCACAGTGTGCTGCTTTGCCCCACAATTGGCACAGTGTGCTGCTTTGCCCCACAGATGGAGCAGTGTGCTGCTTTGCCCCACAGTTGGCACAGTGTGCTGCTTTGCCCCACAGTTGGCACAGTGTGCTGCTTTGCCCCACAGTTGGAGCTGTGTGCTGCTTTGCCCCACAGTTGGCACAGTGTGCTGCTTTGCCCCACATTTGGTGCTGTGTGCTGCTTTGCCCCACATTTGGCACAGTGTGCTGCTTTGCCCCACAATTGGCACAGTGTGCTGCTTTGCCCCACAGTTGGCACAGTGTGCTGCTTTGCCCCACAGTTGGTGCAGTGTGCTGCTTTGCCCCACATTTGGCACAGTTTGCTGCTTTGCCCCACAGTTGGCGCAGTGTGCTGCTTTGCCCCACATTTGGCACAGTGTGCTGCTTTGCCCCACATTTGGCACAGTGTGCTGCTTTGCCCCACAATTGGCACAGTGTGCTGCTTTGCCCCACAGATGGAGCATTGTGCTGCTTTGCCCCACATTTGGTGCAGTGTGCTGCTTTGCCCCACATTTGATGCAGTGTGCTGCTTTGCCCCACAGTTGGAGCAGTGTGCTGCTTTGCCCCACATTTGGCACAGTGTGCTGCTTTGCCCCACATTTGGCACAGTGGGCTGCTTTACCCCACAGTTGGTGCAGTGTGCTGCTTTGCCCCACAGTTGGAGCAGTGTGCTGCTTTGCTGCACATTTGGCACAGTGTGCTCCTTTACCCCACAGTTGGCACAGGGTGCTGCTTTGCCCCACAGTTGGTTCAGTGTGCTGTTTTGCCCCACAGTTGGAGCAGTGTGCTGCTTTACCCCGCAGTTGGAGCAGTGTGATGCTTTACCCCACAGTTGGTGCAGTGTGCTGCTTTGCCCCACATTTGGCACAGTGTGCTGCTTTACCCCACAGTTGGCACAGTGTGCTGCTTTGCCCCACAGTTGGTGCAGTGTGCTGCTTTACCCCACAGTTGGTGCAGTGTGCTGCTTTGCCCAACAGTTGGTGCAGTGTGCTGCTTTACTCCACAGTTGGAGCAGTGTGCTGCTTTGACCCACAGTTGGTGCAGTGTGCTGCTTTGCCCCACAATTGGTGCAGTGTGCTCCTTTACCCCATAGTTGCTGAAGTGTGCTGCTTTGCCCCACAGTTGGTGCAGTGTGCTGCTTTACCCCACAGTTGGAGCAGTGTGCTGCTTTACCCCACAGTTGGAGCAGTGTGCTGCTTTGCTCCACAGTTGGCACAGTGTGCTGCTTTGCCCCACATTTGGTGCAGTGTGCTGCTTTGCTCCACAGTTGGCACAGTGTGCTGCCTTACCCCACAGCTGGCACAGTGTGCTGCTTTGCCCCACAGTTGGCACAGTGTGCTGCTTTACCCCACAGTTGGTGCAGTGTGCTGCTTTACCCCACAGTTGGCACAGTGTGCTGCTTTACCCTGCAGTTGGAGCAGTGTGCTGCTTTGCCCCACAGTTGGTGCAGTGTGCTGCTTTGCCCCACATTTGGTGCAGTGTGCTGCTTTACCCCACAGTTGGCGCTTTGTGCTGCTTTGCCCCACAGTTGGTGCAGTGTGCTGCTTTGCCCCACAGTTGGCACAGTGTGCTGCTTTACCCCACAGTTGGCACAGTGTGCTGCTTTGCCCCACAGTTGGTGCAGTGTGCTGCTTTGCCCCACATTTGGCACAGTGTGCTGCTTTGCCCCACAGTTGGTGCAGTGTGCTGCTTTACCCCACAGTTGGAGCAGTGTGCTGCTTTGCTCCACATTTGGTGCAGTGTTCTGCTTTGCCCCACATTTGGTGCAGTGTGCTGCTTTGCCCCACAGTTGGCACAGTGTGCTGCTTTGCCCCGCAGTTGGCACATTGTGCTGCTTTGCACCACCTTTGGTGCAGTGTGCTGCTTTGCCCCACATTTGGTGCAGTGTGCTGCTTTGCCCCACAGTTGGTGCAGTGTGCTGCTTTGCCCCACATTTGGTGCAGTGTGCTGCTTTACCCCACAGTTGGCACAGTGTGATGCTTTGCCCCACAGTTGATACAGTGTGCTGCTTTACCCCACAGTTGGTGCAGTGTGCTGCTTTACCCCACAGTTGGCACAGTGTGCTGCTATGCCCCACAGTTGGCACAGTGTGCTTCTTTACCCTGCAGTTGGAGCAGTGTGCTGCTTTGCCCCACAGTTGGTGCAGTGTGCTGCTTTGCCCCACATTTGGTGCAGTGTGCTGCTTTACCCCACATTTGGCACAGTGTGCTGCTTTGCCCCACAGTTGGTGCAGTGTGCTGCTTTACCCCACAGTTGGCACAGTGTGCTGCTTTACCCCACAGTTGGCACAGTGTGCTGCTTTGCCCCACAGTTGGTGCAGTGTGCTGCTTTGCCCCACATTTGGCACAGTGTGCTGCTTTGCCCCACAGTTGGCACAGTGTGCTGCTTTGCCCCACAGTTGGCACAGTGTGCTGCTTTGCCCCACAATTGTCACAGTGTGCTGCTTTGCCCCACAGTTGGCACAGTGTGCTGCTTTGCCCCACATTTGGCACAGTGTGCTGCTTTGCCCCACATTTGCCACAGTGTGCTGCTTTGCCCCACAGTTGGCGCTTTGTGCTGCTTTGCCCCACAGTTGGTGCAGTGTGCTGCTTTGCCCCACAGTTGGCACAGTGTGCTGCTTTGCCCCCCCGTTGGTGCAGTGTGCTGCTTTGCCCCACATTTGGCACAGTGTGCTGCTTTGCCCCACAATTGGCACAGTGTGCTGCTTTGCCCCACAGATGGAGCAGTGTGCTGCTTTGCCCCACAGTTGGCACAGTGTGCTGCTTTGCCCCACAGTTGGCACAGTGTGCTGCTTTGCCCCACAGTTGGAGCTGTGTGCTGCTTTGCCCCACAGTTGGCACAGTGTGCTGCTTTGCCCCACATTTGGTGCTGTGTGCTGCTTTGCCCCACATTTGGCACAGTGTGCTGCTTTGCCCCACAATTGGCACAGTGTGCTGCTTTGCCCCACAGTTGGCACAGTGTGCTGCTTTGCCCCACAGTTGGTGCAGTGTGCTGCTTTGCCCCACATTTGGCACAGTTTGCTGCTTTGCCCCACAGTTGGCGCAGTGTGCTGCTTTGCCCCACATTTGGCACAGTGTGCTGCTTTGCCCCACATTTGGCACAGTGTGCTGCTTTGCCCCACAATTGGCACAGTGTGCTGCTTTGCCCCACAGATGGAGCATTGTGCTGCTTTGCCCCACATTTGGTGCAGTGTGCTGCTTTGCCCCACATTTGATGCAGTGTGCTGCTTTGCCCCACAGTTGGAGCAGTGTGCTGCTTTGCCCCACATTTGGCACAGTGTGCTGCTTTGCCCCACATTTGGCACAGTGGGCTGCTTTACCCCACAGTTGGTGCAGTGTGCTGCTTTGCCCCACAGTTGGAGCAGTGTGCTGCTTTGCTGCACATTTGGCACAGTGTGCTCCTTTACCCCACAGTTGGCACAGGGTGCTGCTTTGCCCCACAGTTGGTTCAGTGTGCTGCTTTGCCCCACAGTTGGAGCAGTGTGCTGCTTTACCCCGCAGTTGGAGCAGTGTGATGCTTTACCCCACAGTTGGTGCAGTGTGCTGCTTTGCCCCACATTTGGCACAGTATGCTGCTTTGCCCCACAGTTGGTGCAGTGTGCTGCTTTACCCCACAGTTGGTGCAGTGTGCTGCTTTGCCCAACAGTTGGTGCAGTGTGCTGCTTTACCCCACAGTTGGAGCAGTGTGCTGCTTTGACCCACAGTTGGTGCAGTGTGCTGCTTTGCCCCACAATTGGTGCAGTGTGCTCCTTTACCCCATAGTTGCTGAAGTGTGCTGCTTTGCCCCACAGTTGGTGCAGTGTGCTGCTTTACCCCACAGTTGGAGCAGTGTGCTGCTTTACCCCACAGTTGGAGCAGTGTGCTGCTTTGCTCCACAGTTGGCACAGTGTGCTGCTTTGCCCCACATTTGGTGCAGTGTGCTGCTTTGCTCCACAGTTGGCACAGTGTGCTGCCTTACCCCACAGCTGGCACAGTGTGCTGCTTTGCCCCACAGTTGGCACAGTGTGCTGCTTTACCCCACAGTTGGTGCAGTGTGCTGCTTTACCCCACAGTTGGCACAGTGTGCTGCTTTACCCTGCAGTTGGAGCAGTGTGCTGCTTTGCCCCACAGTTGGTGCAGTGTGCTGCTTTGCCCCACATTTGGTGCAGTGTGCTGCTTTACCCCACAGTTGGCGCTTTGTGCTGCTTTGCCCCACAGTTGGTGCAGTGTGCTGCTTTGCCCCACAGTTGGCACAGTGTGCTGCTTTACCCCACAGTTGGCACAGTGTGCTGCTTTGCCCCACAGTTGGTGCAGTGTGCTGCTTTGCCCCACAATTGGCACAGTGTGCTGCTTTGCCCCACAGTTGGCACAGTGTGCTGCTTTGCCCCACAATTGGCACAGTGTGCTGCTTTGCCCCACAGTTGGCACAGTGTGCTGCTTTGCCCCACAGTTGGAGCAGTGTGCTGCTTTGCCCCACATTTGGTGCAGTGTGCTGCTTTACCCCACAGTTGGCACAGTGTGCTGCTTTGCCCCACAGTTGGAGCAGTGTGCTGCTTTGCCCCACAGTTGGTGCAGTGTGCTTCTTTGCCCCACAGTTGGTGCAGTGTGCTGCTTTGCCCCACAGTTGGTGCAGTGTGCTTCTTTGCCCCACAGTTGGTGCAGTGTGCTGCTTTGCCCCACAATTGGCACAGTGTGCTGCTTTGCCCCACAGTTGGCACATTGTGCTGCTTTACCCCACAGTTGGCACAGTGTGCTGCTTTGCCCCACAGTTGGTGCAGTGTGCTGCTTTGCCCCACAGTTGGTGCAGTGTGCTGCTTTGCCCCACAGTTGGCACAGTGTGCTGCTTTGCCCCACAGTTTGTGCAGTGTGCTGCTTTGCCCCACAGTTGGAGCAGTGTGCTGCTTTGCCCCACAGTTGGTGCAGTGTGCTGCTTTACCCCACAGTTGGTGCAGTGTGCTGCTTTGCCCCACAATTGGCACAGTGTGCTGCTTTACCCCACAGTTGGCACAGTGTGCTGTTTTGCCCCACAGTTGGTGCAGTGTGCTGCTTTGACCCACAGTTGGAGCAGTGTGCTGCTTTACCCCGCAGTTGGAGCAGTGTGCTGCTTTGCTCCACATTTGGTGCAGTGTGATGCTTTACCCCACAGTTGGTGCCGTGTGCTGCTTTGCCCCACAGTTGGTGCAGTGTGCTGCTTTACCTCACAGTTGGTGCAGTGTGCTGCTTCGCTCAACAGTTACAGCAGTGTGCTGCTTTGACCCACAGTTGGTGCAGTGTGCTGCTTTGCCCCACATTTGGCACAGTATGCTGCTTTGCCCCACAATTGGTGCAGTGTGCTGCTTTACCCCACAGTTGGTGAAGTGTGCTGCTTTGCCCCACATTTGGTGCAGTGTGCTGCTTTACCCCACAGTTGGAGCAGTGTGCTGCTTTGCCCCACATTTGGTGCAGTGTGCTGCTTTACCCCACAGTTGGAGCAGTGTGCTGCTTTGCTCCACATTTGGTGCAGTGTGCTGCTTTGCCCCACATTTGGTGCAGTGTGCTGCTTTGCTCCACAGTTGGCACAGTGTGCTGCCTTACCCCACAGTTGGCACAGTGTGCTGCTTTGCCCCACAGTTGGCACAGTGTGCTGCTTTACCCCACAGTTGGTGCAGTGTGCTGCTTTACCCCACAGTTGGCACAGTGTGCTGCTTTGCTCCACATTTGGTGCAGTGTGCTGGTTGCCCCACATTTGGTGCAGTGTGCTGCTTTGCCCCACAGTTGGTGCAGTGTGCTGCTTTGCCCCACATTTGGTGCAGTGTGCTGCTTTACCCCACAGTTGGCACAGTGTGCTGCTTTACCCCACAGTTGGAGCAGTGTGCTGCTTTACCCCACAGTTGGCACAGTGTGCTGCTTTGCCCCACAATTGGTGCAGTGTGCTGCTTTGCCCCACAGTTGGAGCAGTGTGCTGCTTTACCCCACAGTTGGTGCAGTGTGCTGCTTTACCCCACAGTTGGCACAGTGTGCTGCATTACCCCACAGTTGGTGTAGTGTGCTGCTTTACCCCACTGTTGGAGCAGTGTGCTGCTCTGCCCCACAGTTGGTGCAGTGTGCTGCTTTACCCCACCGTTGGCACAGTGTGCTGCTTTGCCCCACAGTTGGAGCAGTGTGCTGCTTTTCCCCACAGTTGGTGCAGTGTGCTACTTTACCCTACAGTTGGCGCAGTGTGCTGCTTTACCCGACAGTTGGTGCAGTGTGCTGCTTTGCCCCACAGTTGGTGCAGTGTGCTGCTTTACCCTACAGTTGGTGCAGTGTGCGGCTTTACCCCATAGTTGGCACAGTGTGCTGCTTTGCCCCACAATTGGCACAGTGTGCTGCTTTACCCCACAGTTGGCACAGTGTGCTGCTTTGCCCCACAATTGGCACAGTGTGCTGCTTTACCCCACACTTGGTGCAGTGTGCTGCTTTACCCCACAGTTGGCACAGTGTGCTGCTTTACCCCACAGTTGGTGCAGTGTGCTGCTTTACCCCACAGTTGGCACAGTGTGCTGCTCCGCCCCACAGTTGGTGCAGTATGCTGCTTTACCCCACAGTTGGCACAGTGTGCTGCTTTGCCCCACAGTTGGAGCAGTGTGCTGCTTTTCCCCATAGTTGGTGCAGTGTGCTGCTTTACCCTACAGTTGGCACAGTGTGCTGCTTTACCCCACAGTTGGTGCAGTGTGCTGCTTTGCCCCACAGTTGGCACAGTGTGCTGCTTTGCCCCACAGTTGGTGCAGTGTGCTGCTTTGCCCCACAGTTGGAGCAGTGTGCTGCTTTGCCCCACAGTTGGCACAGTGTGCTGCTTTACCCCACAGTTGGTGCAGTGTGCTGCTTTGCCCCACAGTTGGCACAGTGTGCTGCTTTACCCCACAGTTGGTGCAGTGTGCTGCTTTGCCCCACAGTTGGCACAGTGTGCTGCTTTACCCCACAGTTGGTGCAGTGTGCTGCTTTATCCCACAGTTGGCACAGTGTGCTGCTTTGCCCCACAGTTGGTGCAGTGTGCTGCTTTGCCCCACATTTGGCACAGTGTGCTGCTTTACCCCACAGTTGGCACAGTGTGCTGCTTTGCCCCACAGATGGTGCAGTGTGCTGCTTTGCCCCACAGTTGGAGCAGTGTGCTGCTTTACCCCATATTTGGCACAGTTTGCTGCTTTGCCCCACAGTTTGTGCAGTGTGCTGCTTTACCCCACAGTTGGAGCAGTGTGCTGCTTTGCTCCACATTTGGTGCAGTGTGCTGCTTTGCCCCACAGTTGGCACAGTGTGCTGCTTTGCCCCACAGTTGGCACAGTGTGCTGCTTTACCCCACAGTTGGTGCAGTGTGCTGCTTTACCCCACAGTTGGCACAGTGTGCTGCTTTGCCCCACAATTGGCACAGTGTGCTGCTTTACCCCACATTTGATGCAGTGTGCTGCTTTACCCCACAGTTGGCACAGTGCGCTGCTTTGCCCCACAGTTGGAGCAGTGTGCTGCTTTACCCCACAGTTGGCACAGTGTCCTGCCTTGCCCCACAGTTGGAGCACTGTGCTGCTTTGCCCCACATTTGGCACAGTATGCTGCTTTGCCCCACAGTTGGCACAGTGTCCTGCCTTGCCCCACAGTTGGAGCACTGTGCTGCTTTGCCCCACATTTGGCACAGTATGCTGCTTTGCCCCACTATTGGTGCAGTGTGCTGCTTTACCCCACAGTTGGTGAAGTGTGCTGCTTTGCCCCACAGTTGGAGCAGTGTGCTGCTTTGCCCCACAGTTGGCTCAGTGTGCTGCTTTACACCACAGTTGGTGCAGTGTGCTGCTTTGCCCCACAGTTGGCACAGTGTGCTGCTTTACCCCACAGTTGGTGCAGTGTGCTGCTTTACCCCACAGTTGGCACAGTGTGCTGCTTTACCCCACAGTTGGTGCAGTGTGCTGCTTTGCCCCACAGTTGGCACAGTGTGCTGCTTTACCCCACAGTTGGCACAGTGTGCTGCTTTGCCCCACAATTGGTGCAGTGTGCTGCTTTACCCCACAGTTGGCACAGTGTGCTGCTTTACCTCACAGTTGGCACAGTATGCTGCTTTGCCCCACAATTGGTGCAGTGTGCTGCTTTACCCCACAGTTGGTGCAGTGTGCTGCTTTGCCCCACAATTGTCACAGTGTGCTGCTTTGCCCCACAGTTGGCACAGTGTGCTGCTTTACCCCACAGTTGGTGCAGTGTGCTGCTTTGCCCCACAGTTGGCACAGTGTGCTGCTTTACCCCACAGTTGGTGCAGTGTGCTGCTTTACCCCACAGTTGGCACAGTGTGCTGCTTTACCCCACAGTTGGTGCAGTGTGCTGCTTTGCCCCACAGTTGGCACAGTGTGCTGCTTTACCTCACAGTTGGCACAGTGTGCTGCTTTGCCCCACAGTTGGTGCAGTGTGCTGCTTTGCCCCACAGTTGGTGCAGTGTGCTGCTTTACCCCACATTTGGCACAGTGTGCTGCTTTGCCCCACAGTTGGTGCAGTGTGCTGCTTTACCCCACAGTTGGAGCATTGTGCTGCTTTGCTCCACATTTGGTGCAGTGTGCTGCTTTGCCCCACATTTGGTGCAGTGTGCTGCTTTGCCCCACAGTTGGCACAGTGTGCTGCTTTGCCCCACAGTTGGCACAGTGTGCTGCTTTGCACCACATTTGGTGCAGTGTGCTGCTTTGCCCCACATTTGGTGCAGTGTGCTGCTTTGCCCCACAGTTGGTGCAGTGTGCTGCTTTGCCCCACATTTGGTGCAGTGTGCTGCTTTACCCCACAGTTGGCACAGTGTGCTCCTTTGCCCCACATTTGATACAGTGTGCTGCTTTACCCCACAGTTGGTGCAGCGTGCTGCTTTACCCCACAGTTGGCACAGTGTGCTGCTTTGCCCCACAGTTGGCACAGTGTGCTGCTTTACCCCACAGTTGGTGCAGTGTGCTGCTTTGCCCCACAGTTGGTGCAGTGTGATGCTTTACCCCACAGTTGGTGCAGTGTGCTGCTTTGCCCCACAGTTGGTGCAGTGTGCTGCTTTACCTCACAGTTGGTGCAGTGTGCTGCTTTGCTCAACAGTTACAGCAGTGTGCTGCTTTGACCCACAGTTGGTGCAGTGTTCTGCTTTGCTCAACAGTTACAGCAGTGTGCTGCTTTGACCCACAGTTGGTGCAGTGTGCTGCTTTGTCCCACATTTGGCACAGTATGCTGCTTTGCCCCACAATTGGTGCAGTGTGCTGCTTTACCCCACAGTTGGTGCAGTGTGCTGCTTTGCCCCACATTTGGTACAGTATGCTGCTTTGCCCCACAATTGGTGCAGTGTGCTGCTTTACCCCACAGTTGGTGAAGTGTGCTGCTTTGCCCCACATTTGGTGCAGTGTGCTGCTTTACCCCACAGTTGGAGCAGTGTGCTGCTTTACCCCACAGTTGGAGCAGTGTGCTGCTTTGCTCCACATTTGGTGCAGTGTGCTGCTTTGCCCCACATCTGGTGCAGTGTGCTGCTTTGCTCCACAGTGGGCACCGTGTGCTGCCTTACCCTACAGTTGGCACAGTGTGTTGCTTTGCCCCACAGTTGGCACAGTGTGCTGCTTTAACCCACAGTTGGTGCAGTGTGCTGCTTTACCCCACAGTTGGCACAGTGTGCTGCTTTACCCTGCAGTTGGAGCAGTGTGCTGCGTTGCCCCACAGTTGGTGCAGTGTGCTGCTTTGCCCCACATTTGGTGCAGTGTGCTGCTTTGCCCCACAGTTTGAGCAGTGTGCTGCTTTGCCCCACAGTTGGCACAGTGTGCTGCTTTACCCCACAGTTGGCACAGTGTGCTGCTTTGCCCCACAGTTGGCACAGTGTGCTGCTTTACCCCACAGTTGGTGCAGTGTGCTGCTTTGCCCCACAGTTGGCACAGTGTGCTGCTTTACCCCACAGTTGGTGCAGTGTGCTGCTTTGTCCCACATTTGGCACAGTGTGCTGCTTTGCCCCACAGTTGGTGCAGTGTGCTGCTTTGCCCCACAGTTGGCACAGTGTGCTGCTTTACCCCACAGTTGGCACAGTGTGCTGCTTTGCTCCACAGTTGGTGCAGTGTGCTGCTTTACCCCACAGTTGGAGCAGGGTGCTGCTTTTCCCCACAGTTGGTGCAGTGTGCTGCTTTACCCTACAGTTGGCACAGTGTGCTGCTTTACCCCACAGTTGGTGCAGTGTGCTGCTTTGCCCCACAGTTGGCACAGTATGCTGCTTTACCCCACAGTTGGTGCAGTGTGCTGCTTTGCCCCACAGTTGGCACAGTGTGCTGCTTTACCCCACAGTTGGTGCAGTGTGCTGCTTTGCCCCACAGTTGGCACAGTGTGCTGCTTTACCCCACAGTTGGTGCAGTGTGCTGCTTTACCCCACAGTTGGCACAGTGTGCTGCTTTACCCCTCAGTTGGTGCAGTGTGCTTCTTTGCCCCACAGTTGGCACAGTATGCTGCTTTACCCCACAGTTGGCACAGTGTGCTGCTTTGCCCCACAGTTGGTGCAGTGTGCTGCTTTGCCCCACAGTTGGTGCAGTGTGCTGCTTTACCCCACATTTGGCACAGTGTGCTGCTTTGCCCCACAGTTGGTGCAGTGTGCTGCTTTACCCCACAGTTGGAGCAGTGTGCTGCTTTGCTCCACATTTGGTGCAGTGTTCTGCTTTGCCCCACATTTGGTGCAGTGTGCTGCTTTGCCCCACAGTTGGCACAGTGTGCTGCTTTGCCCCGCAGTTGGCACATTGTGCTGCTTTGCACCACATTTGGTGCAGTGTGCTGCTTTGCCCCACATTTGGTGCAGTGTGCTGCTTTGCCCCACAGTTGGTGCAGTGTGCTGCTTTGCCCCACATTTGGTGCAGTGTGCTGCTTTACCCCACATTTGGCACAGTGTGATGCTTTGCCCCACAGTTGATACAGTGTGCTGGTTTACCCCACAGTTGGTGCAGTGTGCTGCTTTACCCCACAGTTGGCACAGTGTGCTGCTATGCCCCACAGTTGGCACAGTGTGCTTCTTTACCCTGCAGTTGGAGCAGTGTGCTGCTTTGCCCCACAGTTGGTGCAGTGTGCTGCTTTGCCCCACATTTGGTGCAGTGTGCTGCTTTACCCCACAGTTGGCACAGTGTGCTGCTTTGCCCCACAGTTGGTGCAGTGTGCTGCTTTACCCCACAGTTGGCACAGTGTGCTGCTTTACCCCACAGTTGGCACAGTGTGCTGCTTTGCCCCACAGTTGGTGCAGTGTGCTGCTTTGCCCCACATTTGGCACAGTGTGCTGCTTTGCCCCACAGTTGGCACAGTGTGCTGCTTTGCCCCACAGTTGGCACAGTGTGCTGCTTTGCCCCACAATTGTCACAGTGTGCTGCTTTGCCCCACAGTTGGCACAGTGTGCTGCTTTGCCCCACATTTGGCACAGTGTGCTGCTTTGCCCCACATTTGCCACAGTGTGCTGCTTTGCCCCACAGTTGGCGCTTTGTGCTGCTTTGCCCCACAGTTGGTGCAGTGTGCTGCTTTGCCCCACAGTTGGCACAGTGTGCTGCTTTGCCCCCCCGTTGGTGCAGTGTGCTGCTTTGCCCCACATTTGGCACAGTGTGCTGCTTTGCCCCACAATTGGCACAGTGTGCTGCTTTGCCCCACAGATGGAGCAGTGTGCTGCTTTGCCCCACAGTTGGCACAGTGTGCTGCTTTGCCCCACAGTTGGCACAGTGTGCTGCTTTGCCCCACAGTTGGAGCTGTGTGCTGCTTTGCCCCACAGTTGGCACAGTGTGCTGCTTTGCCCCACATTTGGTGCTGTGTGCTGCTTTGCCCCACATTTGGCACAGTGTGCTGCTTTGCCCCACAATTGGCACAGTGTGCTGCTTTGCCCCACAGTTGGCACAGTGTGCTGCTTTGCCCCACAGTTGGTGCAGTGTGCTGCTTTGCCCCACATTTGGCACAGTTTGCTGCTTTGCCCCACAGTTGGCGCAGTGTGCTGCTTTGCCCCACATTTGGCACAGTGTGCTGCTTTGCCCCACATTTGGCACAGTGTGCTGCTTTGCCCCACAATTGGCACAGTGTGCTGCTTTGCCCCACAGATGGAGCATTGTGCTGCTTTGCCCCACATTTGGTGCAGTGTGCTGCTTTGCCCCACATTTGATGCAGTGTGCTGCTTTGCCCCACAGTTGGAGCAGTGTGCTGCTTTGCCCCACATTTGGCACAGTGTGCTGCTTTGCCCCACATTTGGCACAGTGGGCTGCTTTACCCCACAGTTGGTGCAGTGTGCTGCTTTGCCCCACAGTTGGAGCAGTGTGCTGCTTTGCTGCACATTTGGCACAGTGTGCTCCTTTACCCCACAGTTGGCACAGGGTGCTGCTTTGCCCCACAGTTGGTTCAGTGTGCTGTTTTGCCCCACAGTTGGAGCAGTGTGATGCTTTACCCCACAGTTGGTGCAGTGTGCTGCTTTGCCCCACATTTGGCACAGTGTGCTGCTTTACCCCACAGTTGGCACAGTGTGCTGCTTTGCCCCACAGTTGGTGCAGTGTGCTGCTTTACCCCACAGTTGGTGCAGTGTGCTGCTTTGCCCAACAGTTGGTGCAGTGTGCTGCTTTACTCCACAGTTGGAGCAGTGTGCTGCTTTGACCCACAGTTGGTGCAGTGTGCTGCTTTGCCCCACAATTGGTGCAGTGTGCTCCTTTACCCCATAGTTGCTGAAGTGTGCTGCTTTGCCCCACAGTTGGTGCAGTGTGCTGCTTTACCCCACAGTTGGAGCAGTGTGCTGCTTTACCCCACAGTTGGAGCAGTGTGCTGCTTTGCTCCACAGTTGGCACAGTGTGCTGCTTTGCCCCACATTTGGTGCAGTGTGCTGCTTTGCTCCACAGTTGGCACAGTGTGCTGCCTTACCCCACAGCTGGCACAGTGTGCTGCTTTGCCCCACAGTTGGCACAGTGTGCTGCTTTACCCCACAGTTGGTGCAGTGTGCTGCTTTACCCCACAGTTGGCACAGTGTGCTGCTTTACCCTGCAGTTGGAGCAGTGTGCTGCTTTGCCCCACAGTTGGTGCAGTGTGCTGCTTTGCCCCACATTTGGTGCAGTGTGCTGCTTTACCCCACAGTTGGCGCTTTGTGCTGCTTTGCCCCACAGTTGGTGCAGTGTGCTGCTTTGCCCCACAGTTGGCACAGTGTGCTGCTTTACCCCACAGTTGGCACAGTGTGCTGCTTTGCCCCACAGTTGGTGCAGTGTGCTGCTTTGCCCCACATTTGGCACAGTGTGCTGCTTTGCCCCACAGTTGGTGCAGTGTGCTGCTTTACCCCACAGTTGGAGCAGTGTGCTGCTTTGCTCCACATTTGGTGCAGTGTTCTGCTTTGCCCCACATTTGGTGCAGTGTGCTGCTTTGCCCCACAGTTGGCACAGTGTGCTGCTTTGCCCCGCAGTTGGCACATTGTGCTGCTTTGCACCACCTTTGGTGCAGTGTGCTGCTTTGCCCCACATTTGGTGCAGTGTGCTGCTTTGCCCCACAGTTGGTGCAGTGTGCTGCTTTGCCCCACATTTGGTGCAGTGTGCTGCTTTACCCCACAGTTGGCACAGTGTGATGCTTTGCCCCACAGTTGATACAGTGTGCTGCTTTACCCCACAGTTGGTGCAGTGTGCTGCTTTACCCCACAGTTGGCACAGTGTGCTGCTATGCCCCACAGTTGGCACAGTGTGCTTCTTTACCCTGCAGTTGGAGCAGTGTGCTGCTTTGCCCCACAGTTGGTGCAGTGTGCTGCTTTGCCCCACATTTGGTGCAGTGTGCTGCTTTACCCCACATTTGGCACAGTGTGCTGCTTTGCCCCACAGTTGGTGCAGTGTGCTGCTTTACCCCACAGTTGGCACAGTGTGCTGCTTTACCCCACAGTTGGCACAGTGTGCTGCTTTGCCCCACAGTTGGTGCAGTGTGCTGCTTTGCCCCACATTTGGCACAGTGTGCTGCTTTGCCCCACAGTTGGCACAGTGTGCTGCTTTGCCCCACAGTTGGCACAGTGTGCTGCTTTGCCCCACAATTGTCACAGTGTGCTGCTTTGCCCCACAGTTGGCACAGTGTGCTGCTTTGCCCCACATTTGGCACAGTGTGCTGCTTTGCCCCACATTTGCCACAGTGTGCTGCTTTGCCCCACAGTTGGCGCTTTGTGCTGCTTTGCCCCACAGTTGGTGCAGTGTGCTGCTTTGCCCCACAGTTGGCACAGTGTGCTGCTTTGCCCCCCCGTTGGTGCAGTGTGCTGCTTTGCCCCACATTTGGCACAGTGTGCTGCTTTGCCCCACAATTGGCACAGTGTGCTGCTTTGCCCCACAGATGGAGCAGTGTGCTGCTTTGCCCCACAGTTGGCACAGTGTGCTGCTTTGCCCCACAGTTGGCACAGTGTGCTGCTTTGCCCCACAGTTGGAGCTGTGTGCTGCTTTGCCCCACAGTTGGCACAGTGTGCTGCTTTGCCCCACATTTGGTGCTGTGTGCTGCTTTGCCCCACATTTGGCACAGTGTGCTGCTTTGCCCCACAATTGGCACAGTGTGCTGCTTTGCCCCACAGTTGGCACAGTGTGCTGCTTTGCCCCACAGTTGGTGCAGTGTGCTGCTTTGCCCCACATTTGGCACAGTTTGCTGCTTTGCCCCACAGTTGGCGCAGTGTGCTGCTTTGCCCCACATTTGGCACAGTGTGCTGCTTTGCCCCACATTTGGCACAGTGTGCTGCTTTGCCCCACAATTGGCACAGTGTGCTGCTTTGCCCCACAGATGGAGCATTGTGCTGCTTTGCCCCACATTTGGTGCAGTGTGCTGCTTTGCCCCACATTTGATGCAGTGTGCTGCTTTGCCCCACAGTTGGAGCAGTGTGCTGCTTTGCCCCACATTTGGCACAGTGTGCTGCTTTGCCCCACATTTGGCACAGTGGGCTGCTTTACCCCACAGTTGGTGCAGTGTGCTGCTTTGCCCCACAGTTGGAGCAGTGTGCTGCTTTGCTGCACATTTGGCACAGTGTGCTCCTTTACCCCACAGTTGGCACAGGGTGCTGCTTTGCCCCACAGTTGGTTCAGTGTGCTGCTTTGCCCCACAGTTGGAGCAGTGTGCTGCTTTACCCCGCAGTTGGAGCAGTGTGATGCTTTACCCCACAGTTGGTGCAGTGTGCTGCTTTGCCCCACATTTGGCACAGTATGCTGCTTTGCCCCACAGTTGGTGCAGTGTGCTGCTTTACCCCACAGTTGGTGCAGTGTGCTGCTTTGCCCAACAGTTGGTGCAGTGTGCTGCTTTACCCCACAGTTGGAGCAGTGTGCTGCTTTGACCCACAGTTGGTGCAGTGTGCTGCTTTGCCCCACAATTGGTGCAGTGTGCTCCTTTACCCCATAGTTGCTGAAGTGTGCTGCTTTGCCCCACAGTTGGTGCAGTGTGCTGCTTTACCCCACAGTTGGAGCAGTGTGCTGCTTTACCCCACAGTTGGAGCAGTGTGCTGCTTTGCTCCACAGTTGGCACAGTGTGCTGCTTTGCCCCACATTTGGTGCAGTGTGCTGCTTTGCTCCACAGTTGGCACAGTGTGCTGCCTTACCCCACAGCTGGCACAGTGTGCTGCTTTGCCCCACAGTTGGCACAGTGTGCTGCTTTACCCCACAGTTGGTGCAGTGTGCTGCTTTACCCCACAGTTGGCACAGTGTGCTGCTTTACCCTGCAGTTGGAGCAGTGTGCTGCTTTGCCCCACAGTTGGTGCAGTGTGCTGCTTTGCCCCACATTTGGTGCAGTGTGCTGCTTTACCCCACAGTTGGCGCTTTGTGCTGCTTTGCCCCACAGTTGGTGCAGTGTGCTGCTTTGCCCCACAGTTGGCACAGTGTGCTGCTTTACCCCACAGTTGGCACAGTGTGCTGCTTTGCCCCACAGTTGGTGCAGTGTGCTGCTTTGCCCCACATTTGGCACAGTGTGCTGCTTTGCCCCACAGTTGGCACAGTGTGCTGCTTTGCCCCACAATTGGCACAGTGTGCTGCTTTGCCCCACAGTTGGCACAGTGTGCTGCTTTGCCCCACAGTTGGAGCAGTGTGCTGCTTTGCCCCACATTTGGTGCAGTGTGCTGCTTTACCCCACAGTTGGCACAGTGTGCTGCTTTGCCCCACAGTTGGAGCAGTGTGCTGCTTTGCCCCACAGTTGGTGCAGTGTGCTGCTTTGCCCCACAGTTGGTGCAGTGTGCTGCTTTGCCCCACAGTTGGTGCAGTGTGCTGCTTTGCCCCACAGTTGGTGCAGTGTGCTGCTTTGCCCCACAATTGGCACAGTGTGCTGCTTTGCCCCACAGTTGGCACATTGTGCTGCTTTACCCCACAGTTGGCACAGTGTGCTGCTTTGCCCCACAGTTGGTGCAGTGTGCTGCTTTGCCCCACAGTTGGTGCAGTGTGCTGCTTTGCCCCACAGTTGGCACAGTGTGCTGCTTTGCCCCACAGTTTGTGCAGTGTGCTGCTTTGCCCCACAGTTGGAGCAGTGTGCTGCTTTGCCCCACAGTTGGTGCAGTGTGCTGCTTTACCCCACAGTTGGTGCAGTGTGCTGCTTTGCCCCACAATTGGCACAGTGTGCTGCTTTACCCCACAGTTGGCACAGTGTGCTGTTTTGCCCCACAGTTGGTGCAGTGTGCTGCTTTACCCTACAGTTGGCACAGTGTGCTGCTTTGCCCCACAGTTGGTGCAGTGTGCTGCTTTGCCCCACAGTTGGTGCAGTGTGCTGCTTTACCCCACAGTTGGTGCAGTGTGCTGCTTTACCCCACAGTTGGAGCAGTGTGCTGCTTTGCCCCACAGTTGGTGCAGTGTGCTGCTTTACCCCACAGTTGGCACAGTGTGCTGCTTTGCCCCACAGTTGGCACAGTGTGCTGCTTTGCCCCACAGTTGGCAAATTGTGCTGCTTTACCCCACAGTTGGCACAGTGTGCTGCTTTGCCCCACAGTTGGTGCAGTGTGCTGCTTTGCCCCACAGTTGGTGCAGTGTGCTGCTTTGCCCCACAGTTGGCACAGTGTGCTGCTTTGCCCCATAGTTGGAGCAGTGTGCTGCTTTGCCCCACAGTTGGAGCAGTGTGCTGCTTTGCCCCACAGTTGGTGCAGTGTGCTGCTTTACCCCACAGTTGGTGCAGTGTGCTGCTTTGCCCCACAATTGGCACAGTGTGCTGCTTCACCCCACATTTGGTGCAGTGTGCTGCTTTACCCCACAGTTGGCACAGTGTGCTGCTTTACCCCACAGTTGGTGCAGTGTGCTGCTTTACCCCACAGTTGGCACAGTCTGCTGCTTTGCCCCACAGTTGGAGCAGTGTGCTGCTCTGCCCCACAGTTGGTGCAGTGTGCTGCTTTACCCCACAGTTGGCACAGTGTGCTGCTTTGCCCCACAGTTGGTGCAGTGTGCTGCTTTACCCTACAGTTGGCACAGTCTGCTGCTTTGCCCCACAGTTGGTGCAGTGTGCTGCTTTACCCCACAGTTGGTGCAGTGTGATGCTTTGCCCCACAGTTGGCACAGTGTGCTGCTTTGCCCCACAGTTGGTGCAGTGTGCTGCTTTGCCCCACAGTTGGAGCAGTGTGCTGCTTTGCCCCACAATTGGTGCAGTGTGCTGCTTTACCCCACAGTTGGTGCAGTGTGCTGCTTTACCCCACAGTTGGCACAGTGTGCTGCTTTACCCCACAGTTGGCGCAGTGTGCTGCTTTACCCCACAGTTGGTGCAGTGTGCTGCTTTACCCCACTGTTGGTGCAGTGTGCTGCTTTGCCCCACAATTGGTGCAGTGTGCTGCTTTACCCCACAGTTGGTGCAGTGTGCTGCTTTACCCCACAGTTGGCACAGTGTGCTGCTTTGCCCCACAATTGGTGCAGTGTGCTGCTTTACCCCACAGTTGGTGCAGTGTGCTGCTTTGCCCCACATTTGGTGCAGTGTGCTGCTTTGCCCCACATTTGTTTCAGTGTGCTGCTTCGCCCCACAGTTGGTGCAGTGTGCTGCTTTACCCCACTATTGGTGCAGTGTGCTGCTTTGCCCCACAGTTGGTGCAGTGTGCTGCTTTACCCCACTATTGGTGCAGTGTGCTGCTTTGCCCCACATTTGTTTCAGTGTGCTGCTTCGCCCCACAGTTGGTGCAGTGTGCTGCTTTACCCCACTATTGGTGCAGTGTGCTGCTTTGCCCCACAGTTGGAGCACTGTGCTGCTTTACACTGCAGTTGAAGTAGTGTGCTGCTTTGCCCCACATTTGGAGCAGCGTGCTGCTTTGCCCCACAGTTGGTGCAGTGTGCTGCTTTGCCCCACAGTTGGTGCAGTGAGCTGCTTTACCCCACAGTTGGTGCAGTGAGCTGCTTTTCCCCACAGTTGGTGCAGTGTGCTGCTTTACCCCACAGTTGGTGCAGTGAGCTGCTTTGCCCTGCTGTGCGACATTACGTTCCTGGATAACAGATGGAAAGCACTTTCAGGTGAGGCAGGCAGAAACTGGCTTGAAAGAAGGTGGGAGGCACTTGTCCATGTTGTTTACATCTGCTGAGTGTGATTTCCTCACGATCTGGTGGGGAATCGACTTTGAAAATTGGAAAAGGACCAATTTATGGCCGCTTCATTTGTTTCTGGCAGTACAATGATAAAAACAGGGAAGTTGCTGCACCTAAGGAGCTGCAAAGTAAATTTATTCATGTTGTGTCGGAGCATTATCTTAGGGAGACCCAGAATTCACTTTTGAAAATCTGGTCACCCTCACCCCTTGTTTCCTGAGGCCAGGCCCCTTGACCAGGTGATTGCCCTAGAAGCCTGTCATGTTGTTTTTTGAGGCTCCCTACATGGAGACTCCCCCACCCATTACTAGTCGAATACCAACAGTGACACGATGAGGCCCTAAAGTGGGCATTAATTGCCCACTTAAGGGCCTCAATTAGATCCAGGCAGGATGACCATCCATGAGCCTTCCTGCCCCAGACTTAATCATGTAGAGATAGAAGGCGGCAGGCTCCCCAACCAGATCCCACCACCTGATTTAATGTCCCCTCTGCCTCCAAACTCACCATTGAGGGATGCATTACAATCTCCCCGAGGAGTGGGAACCAGGACAACTGATACTTCCATTCTTGCATCCCAAAGTGAATTGTAGCACTCTAACTGAGTTCAGCTAACTCCATACAGATTGAGAGGGGATTAGAACCTCAAACTTCCTTTGTCTTTATGGCTTATTTTTATACTGGGCAGTGAATCCACCAACTGAACAATGATAGGGTCATCACGAGTGTTTAAGGATGTGACTCTACTTGTTTTTCCAATGGTTGAAGGCCAATAATTGATTTACCTGAAGAAGGCAGAAAACAAATAATTTTAGTTGTGCTGGTTGCTATTGTGCACATGCCGATTTCCTAACCTATCAACAGACAGTGCTACAGAAATGAAGAAAAGTCAAAGGGCAGACAATTTTATGTACATTCCTAGGAAACCTGGCGCTATTGTAGTAAATTCATATTGCTTGACATAGATGACTGGCTCATTTATTGTTTCAAGCCAGACACTTGACTTAATCCAGGCAATTAGATTGTTTATTGACTACCTAAATCCCATGGCACTGCCTATGACAGAAGACAGAATAGATAAATGATCTATTGTTCTCTGACAAGTGTGGGTCTCTTCAAAAGTAGAACTTTTATAATATCATGAAACCTTGTGGTTTGGAAAAGCAATAGGATTGGCACTTAAGGGCGAGGCTGCTTATCTACAGTGCATCAAACCCCTGCCCCTACACAAACACACACAATTCTTGTGTTTCTTCCAGCCAACGGTGTGTAAACAACAAAGAAGAAATGCAATTTATGTGAAGGAGCCTTGACTTTCCAATTGGAATTATTTTAATGCCCATAATGATGCTTTTATTTTACAATGTGTTATTTTTAACAGCAGCAATAGCCTATCAGAACATCTACATTATTGATTGTTTCCGGGACTTTTAAGAATTTGTGTGTAAAACTTCAGTTTCAGACCTCTGTCCTGTTTAAAGATTTGATTTGATACTACTATCAACATTTATCTGTCATTGAAGGTTAGGTATGAGTAAAAC
Organism: Carcharodon carcharias; assembly: GCF_017639515.1. Classification (NCBI taxonomy): domain Eukaryota; kingdom Metazoa; phylum Chordata; class Chondrichthyes; order Lamniformes; family Lamnidae; genus Carcharodon; species Carcharodon carcharias. The sequence goes on along the minus strand of NC_054488.1, from coordinate 7,741,118 downwards.
ATGATTATTTATTTGTATATTCATTTGCAGGATGTAACTGGCAAGAAAGATTCATTCCCCAGTCCTTGTTGCTCTTGAGAAGGTGGTGGTGAGCCTCTTGAGTTACTGCAATCTGTGTGGTGAACGTACTCCCAAGATGCTGTTAGCTGGGGAGATCCAGGATTTTGACTCAATGAAGCAAAGTATTTCCAAGTCAGGACAGTATGTGACTTGGAGAGGAACCTGGAGCTGGTGGTGTACCATGCATGTGCTGCAATTAAAACAATTTAAGAGGCTGGCAACCCATGTTCTCACTAGTGACTTACCTTAATGACACAGGCTGCAGGGTCAAACCTCCACAGCATTCAGGGAAATCCAACTCCCATGTTTCCTTCCAGAAATTTAGCCCCCTCCCAACTACATAGTCCTCCCCTGTTAATCTTGGGGCCATTTTTTCATTTCTTATGCAAACTCTTTCGAATACAATATCTTTGCTACTTCCACTTGCATGCTTAATAGTAGTAGAGCTGGTCACATTGAGTTCATTATGCCTTCACATTAAGTATTTAGTACTACTGACAATTGATAAGCCACCCTGGCTGATTAATGGGATCTGGAGAGTTAGATGTACCACTGAAGACTGGGATTTTGCCCACTGAACTCCAGGTAGCCCTGCAGCTCAATGTCCTAATAGGGTAAATTGTTAATTTTATATTAATTTTATTTAATTGTATGCAAGTGGGGCATTAGCTGGGGATTCACTTGTGCCACAATGAATAGACAGAATCTGGACTATGGTTATTGAGTTAAGAGGTGTTTGTAATGTCTAACTCTGTAAATAAATGTTCATAAAAGTGTGTAAGTATTGGATCTAGTTCTATCCTTCACCAATTGGTTTTCTGGAGTAGAGTAGCTGTGCTGACTGTCACTAGAAGATCAGTTCAACTGAGTAGGGGGTCACGTGATTTGTTCAACCAATGTGTGGCTGGTGCAGGGGAATAAATTCTAGGGAGAAGTTTCCTGGGAAAGATGGTTGGCCGGCCAGCTGGATGGACGCAGTTGCAGGAGCTCTTGCATAATTAAAGTTTGTTTTGTTTGCGTAAGAAGCCTCCCAGAGTGTGTTTCTACAGTAGCCTAGTCAAATAATCAGTTGGGAACCTTAGCACTCTAAATTCTTGACAGTCCCTGTACTTAAACTCTCTGGGTTGGGTAAGTAGAAAGAGAAGGTAAACTCCATACTGGAGAAACAGAATGCTAACCAGATTTCTCAGTAGCTTGTCTTTGGAGACTCTTAAGCATAGTGATGTGTTGCTATTGTCAGTGATAGCAACAAAACAAAAGAGAAAAGTTGTTACAATTTTTCTAACATTATAGCTTTGCCCATATCTGGTTTCCTTTATTTGTAATAGAACTTAATTTGTAACAGTTCTTTGCCATGGAACCGTTCACTCCTCCATCCTCTGAAGACCAGATTACTCTGCTGAAGAATTCACAGATGGAAACAAATCAAGCTGTTATAAATAACTTAATCTAAAGACATTGAGGTAACAGCTAATCGCTCAAACCAAGAATCTGACATCTTCTTGGTCTGTTCAACTCACTACCACACTGGCTGCTACATATACCAACTGCACCATCATGTAGAAATGTAGTTTTAATAGCCAGTATATGAAGCTTTAGATGTAACAGTTTTAAAGTGCTTATATATGGTCTAACAAAGACACTTCTATAGATTTTGGATTAAGTCAAGACTTTAAAAACATTTGTGGGGCCCAGTAGAACTTAGAACAGTTTGTATAAAGTGGATCTGTGTCCTGGATAAATAAATTTAAATTAATATAATAATGCCACTGTTGGGAAGACCTGTCTGGACTTTAGCGTACAATGACTCTGCCTATCTGTGTATTTGTAATTGAAATGGATAACAGCTGTAATATCTCAGCTATATACATTGCGTATGGTGCCCTGTTTGTGCAACACAAACCGGGAAAAAGTCAAGTGTGATTTTCAAAGAAGCCCAGCTTTGTAAATGTCTTTAACAAAAATATTTATAGACTTGGGGTTAATTATGACATCATCATGTGCATCACACAGGGCAAAGAGGAAATCATCATGACATCATTGATTTAGCAACAAGGAAAGGCCCATTAAGTGATATAATCTGTTTTAGCAGGCATACCAGCTATTTAGCATCATTGACATTAGATCAACCCCTTCTACCACAAAAGCAGCATTGTCTGAACACTTGCTAAAGGATGAATGGCATACTGCAGTTATGCTACTTCAAGAGTATTACTCTCCAGGCCTTCAATACTGCTTTCTTAAATCAGTAGCTACAGAATTGTGATAGAGCAAAGTGCAGTCAACACTAGGTAGCTGAAATAATGCCAAAGTTGGCAGATTTGGAACTTACTGATCTTTTTCCCTTCACATGTTGCATCAATTGATTATTGAACATTGTCACTGAATGTCAAAATTGGGTATTAAACATATAGAGTGGTTCATTCTTTTTGTCAGCCTTGTTTTCATGATTCATACTTCACCCTTATTATTAAAATTTTTTCCTTCTATCAAAATAAATCACAGCTTTCTCTTATTTCATTGTTTTTTCCTACCTGTTCTCAGATTCTTGTGGGGTTAATTTTATTTAAATAACTTGCGAGATGACAGGACCTCATGAATACAGGTTCTTCAGTTGTCAGGTTTCTTAACCCATACGTCTTATTTGGGAACAAATTTTGCTGAATGCTCACTATTTTTTGACAGCAATTATTTAGTTATTAAGCCTGTAGTACTTAATAGTTATTTGTCTAGAGTGAGATCATTTCTGGTTTGTATATCCTTGTGTCAGAGGATTTCCTTCAAGTTCTTTGTCTATTCACATAGCTGCAGTTGAATCCATGGCTTATAAGAACTTTTTGTCTCAAAGTTTCTCCAGTAATTTACGTTGTTAGATTATTCTGACATTTACCACACAAGCTGCAAGTTATTTGATAGATATGTCCATTATACAGTGAGAATTTGATAGTTCAACTATATTTTAGAACAAGGGACTAACCTACTACATAAATATATAAAATTTAGGTACTAACCAAAAAGAAAATTACTTTTAATTCCTCTAATCTCAATTGCTATACAATTTTGCAGTTTCTTTGGATAATCAGTGCAGGTAAAGTATGTTTCTCATTATATTCCATGTCCATTTCAGCCAATTTGCCATTCTCTTTTGTCCTCTCTGCTTTCTGAAGGTGCAGACTCACATAAAGGTACTATTCCATATTTGTTGTAATATGCTCTGGTAATTCCTAAATGGCCATTCTTCATGTGTGTCTCTAGACAATGGCAGCTACCAATCTTGGCACCACAACTAAGCTTGCTCCTGATCTAATGCACAGATGCAAGTTTACCAGGAGTTACTGAAGTGTAATCAAAATCAGAAATTTGACTCTTCTTTGTTCTTTCTAGCCAAGGGTTCAGCGAGGACTTAAATCCACCTGAATTCAGCTGACAGTACAGGTACTAGATAGCTGTCTGAACTATTAGGGAGCCAACTACCTCAACATTAAGAGGCAAATGAACTTCAATCAGGAAATCCATGTTTCCCCACATGCTGTGGAGTTTTAACTACACAAGGTGTTGTTTTTTTCTGACAGGTTCCCACCCAGAAGTGACAGGCTTGGCCCCCAGTCAGTTAGGGAGGACTCCAGAGCAGATCACAGGAGCAGGGAAGGAGCAGCAGCTGCTGGTTGGAGCAAGGGAGATGTAGGGGTCTGATTCAGGGGTTGCAGGTGGGAGGCGGCAAACCCAATGGAAATTTGAAACATAAACAGAATTACCTGGAAAAACTCAGCAGGTCTGGCAGCATCGGCAGAGAAGAAAAGAGTTGATGTTTCGAGTCCAGTTCTGTTCTGTTGAAGGGTCATGAGGACTCGAAACATCAATTCTTTTCTTCTCTGCTGATGCTGCCAGACCTGCTGAGTTTTTCCAGGTAATTCTGTTTTTGTTTTGGATTTCCAGCATCCGCAGTATTTTGTTTGTACCAATGGAAATTTGGTTTGGTTGGAGGGGTGGTGGGTGTGTGGCGGGGGGTGGCGGGGTGGTGGGGGGGGGTGTGGGTGGCGGGGGGGGGGCAGTGAGAGTGTCCTGTGGCAGGGCAACAGGTAACTTTGTGGTCGAGCAGAAGCACTCCTGGTCTGCAGGTAGTGCTGTAAAGACACATTTTCCCTGAAACTATTCTCATTGCCTTAAGCTGCCAGGTTTCCTGAAATCTGGGAAATTCAGCCAGCCAGGGTTAAACCTGCAAGATAAGTTAAACGTGAAACTCTCAGTCTCATTATAATATTTAATGATCAATGATTAATCTGCCTCTTGGCAGTTGATTGGCTGCCTATCCCCTGTTGCACCTCCGTTAAAGCTGGAAATGGGCAGGATGGGGGCTGGGTGGCCTCAGGTTTGAGATTTAAAACATTTTTACATCTCACTCAACCCTAATCCATCCATTTCTGAGGGTTCAAATTGACCCAAAAGTGTATTTTCTTAATTTATTTTACGCGTAGCCACCAGCTCATGTTTTTCTGCAAGGTTTGAAAATTGGTCAGCCAGCTGACATAATTACAAAGCTTCTTTTGATTTGCTTTTAACATCATTAAAAGAAAATCTGGAAAAATTGCAGATATAACCCACTCAGCCATGCCATTTTACAAAAGTTCTGACTGTGCAACATAACAACAACAACTTATATTAATATAGCACATTTAACGTAATAAAATATCACAAGGCACTTTATAGAAACATTATAAAACAAAATATGACACTGAAAATATAAGGAGATATTCAGTCAAATGATCAAAGCTTCATCAAAGAGATAGGTTTTAAGGAGTGTCTTAAAGATGGAAAATAAGGTAGAGAAGCAGAAAGGGTAAAGGGAGGGGATTTCAGAGCTTGGGGCTGAGACAACTGAAGGTGCGGACACCAGTGGTGGAACAATTAAAATCATGAATCCTCAAGAGGCCAAAATTAGAGGAGTGCAGATATTTCAGAGGGTTGTGGGGCTATAGGACATTACAGAGATAGCACAGATTTGAAAACTAGGATGAGACCATTAAAATCAAAGTGTTGCTTGACTAGGGCAATATATAAACATTATAATATATAAATATAATTTTTGTATGATTCGACTTCCTGTCATTTGCAATGTGTTTAGGAACAAAATTCAGTTTAATTTGGTGTATAAGATAGCAGTATTTGCTCTCAAAGCAACAATGGGCCAAAGCTAATTTGATATATTGATCCTGGAACAGACTGTTTCTTGGAGAACATAATGCAGTTTCCCCTGCTATGCTCAATACAGCAAGCTACCATTTCTGGATGTGGCATCAGAATGCCAGGCTGGAAGAGTATAAAAGTGATAAATTTGTGGCACCCCCACTTTAGAATAGGCTGCTACCTTAATGATGATTGATAACTGACCAGGAGAGACCTAAAAACATGAGAGAAAAGGTTAAAAGCAAAAAACTGCGGATGCTGGAAATCCAGAACAAAAACAAAAATACTTGGAAAAACTCAGCAGGTCTGGCAGCATCTGTGGAGAGGGACACAGTTAATGTTTTGAGTCCGAATGACCCTTCAACAGAACTAAGTAAAAATAGAAAAGAGGTGAAATATAAGCTTGTTTAAGGGGAGGGGGGTGGTGGGGTGGGACAAGAAGAGCTGGATAGAGGGCCAGTGATAGGTGGAGATAACCAAAAGATGTCACAGACATAAGGACAAAGAGGTGTTGAAGGTGGTGATATTATCTAAGGAATTAAGGGTAGAAAGCAGGACAAGCAAGGTACAGATAGCCCTAGTGGGGGTGGGGTGAGGTGAAGGAATCTAGAAAGGCTAAAAGGTAGAGATAAAACAATGGATGGAAATACATTTAAAAATAATGGAAGTAGGTGGGAAAAGAAAAATCTATATAACTTATTGGTAAAAAAGTAGGGGGGAATCGGAAAGGGGGTGGGGATGGAGGAGAGAGTTCAGGATCTAAAATTGTTGAACTCAATATTCAGTCCGGAAGGCTGTAAAGTGCCTAGTCGGAAGATGAGGTGCTGTTCCTCCAGTTTGCGTTGAGCTTCACTGGAACAATGCAGCAGGCCAAGGATGGACATGTGGGCATGAGAGCAGGGTGGAGTGTTGAAATGGCAAGCGACAGGGAGGTCTGGGTCATTCTTGCGGACAGACCGAAGGTGTTCTGCAAAGCAGTCACCCAGTCTGCGTTTGGTCTCTCCAATATAGAGGAAACCGCATTGGGAGCAACGAATGCAGTAGACTAAATTAAGGGAAGTGCAAGTGAAATGCTGCTTCACTTGAAAGGAGTGTTTGGGCCTTTGGACGGTGAGGAGAGGGGAATTAAAGGGGCAGGTGTTGGACCTTCTGCGCTTGCATGGGGAGGTGCCGTAGGTGGGGGTTGAGGAGTAGGGGTTGATGGGGGAGTGGAGCAGGGTATCCCGGAGGGAACGATCCCTGTGGAAAGCTGCCAGGGGGGGTGAAGGGAAGATGTGTTTGGTGGTGGCATCATGCTGGAGTTGGCGGAAAAGGCAGAGGATGTTCCTTTGAATGCGGAGGCTGGTGGGGTGATAAGTGAGGACAAGGGGGACCCTATCATGTTGCTGGGAGGGAAAAGAAGGTGGAAATGGAAAAATATAAATCCAACCATTCGCTTCAGCCCATCAACAATTAATTGCAATACAGGATACCCCATATTATTTAGTAGATATGTTCCAGGGGACCACGGCTTAAATCAAAACTACTTATATTGAAATATGTTTTACCATTTAAATGTTCATAATGTCAGGAGATATGTTCCCAACCTAAGATTTTCAGTCCCAATACATCACATTAAATTGAAATGCAACTTATTCATAAGCCAAAAGTGAACAAAACACAATGTATGAAATGCACAATACACAAAAACAATCAACACTCACCATCAGTGAGGTAGGAAGGAGTTACTGGGAGATGGAAGATGGAGGGTTTTCTTCTGTCTCTCATTTTGGTACTTGTACGTCGTGATCATGGGGGGCTTGTGGCACAATGGGTTATGTCCCTGCCTCTGAGCTAGAGGCTCCAGGTTCCAATTCCACCCCAGGACTTGATGGCCATGGAAGGTGCATTGATAATGTAGTCAAACAAGTTGAGTATCAACCTACTAATCCCTCCAACACACATCACTGGCTGGTGGTAAAAGTGGGAGAGATTCCTGGTCAGCCATGTGACGGAATGAATGCTGGCTCCTCTACCATTGCTATCCATAGCTCCGGACTACAACATACATCTGAAAGTGCCTTTGGCCACAGTGAACTGTAAGACATCACTACCACACTACAACTTGGTGAATTGCAGGTTTTGCAGAAAGCTCCAATGCATTGTTTCTCCCTGTACCAGCCGCTGACCCTTATAACCTCCCTGCTGACCTTTAAACTTCTTCCCAAAGAAAGATCATTATCTTCAGAAATTGTCAGAGCCTCTTCAATGAGCTTAAAAACCTCTGACATGTGGCGCAATTCTTGTTGCTTGCTTTGTATTGTTTCCTCCTCTTTGTTGTCTTCCCCTGATGGAGCTCACTCCTGCTCCTCATGATTACAGGAGGTTTAGAATAAAACGCCAGATTTTTTTTTACAGGCTGTGGGTAACGCTGGCTAGGCCAGTATTTATTGCCCATCCCTAATTGCCCTTGAGAAGGTGGTGCTGAGCTGCCTTCTTGAACAACTGCATTCCATGTGGTGTAGGTACACCCACAGTGCTGTTAGGGAGGGAGTTCCAGGATTTTGACCCAGTGACAGTGAAGAAATCATGATATATTTCCAAGTCAGGAGGGTGAGTGGCTTGGAGGGGAACTTCCAGGTGGTGGTGTTCCCATGTATCTGCTGCCCTTGTCCTTCTAGATGGTAGAGACCGTGGATTTGGAAGGCGCTGTTTAACAAGCCTAGTTGACCCTTGATTATTCATTTAAATGTGGCGGGTGGGCTACCAATTTCAGCGTCCACCCCACCCTCCCCCCAATACCCATATTATGGGGGTGAGCTCGGGGGTGGGAGGGAAAGTGGTGGGTGGGCACCCGACTTATTTTACGTGGCCCCTCCAGTGGGAAACACGGCCGAGGGGCGCACATAAAATTCAGGCTCTGATGAGGAGGAAGAGAAGTTAGAAGAAATAACAAAGAACACCTTTGTAAAAATAGGAGGAGACTTTTGAAGATGGGAAGAGATGAGCGAAATAGATGAGTTGAGGAAGATGATTCCAAATCTATCACTAATCCGAGCTGACAAAAATTTTGTTCAGGGTTGGTCTGGCGTGATGGTGCTGAAACCATACTATGCTGCAGCCTGAAATAATGTAGATTTGATTGAATATGTACCACCATCCGTTATTTAGAAATTATTGAATGTACTTTTGATTCTGTATCACTTTGGGTTGGCCACATCATCACTGAGTTTCTTTTCAAATCTCCACAATTTCTGATATATTCACTAGATTGAATGAAATGCTGATTTTTGTCTGTTTAAATCAGATTATATTACATGTATAATTTAATAAAGTAAAAGCACCATTTCATCACAGGTTAACAGCAAAACGCTTGAAGTCTTTTGTGTAGCCGGGTAATTCGCACAGCAATTAAAATACTAATGCAATGTAAGATTATTTGATTCCATTAAAATCTAATTTATTCATCTACTGTGTATTCTAGCCCATTGAAATAAGGCACAATTCACACATGTAAGTGTCTGTAAGTATATTACTGATTGCATCCTTTGATTCAAACATTATTGTCAGCCATTCCTCTGAGAGTAACTTAGTTAATTTGATATCAAATGTAACATAGCAGAAGGCTGTTTACTGCACAACATTTCAAATTGTCTTTTTTCACAAATTACAAATTATGCAAATGACACTGAAAGGCACCTAGGGCTTTGCAGAGATTGAATGAAGTTGCTATGGTTTACTTGCGGATCGTAATGGACCAGAATTATATTACAAACTGTTATTACAAATCTTGTACTCAAATTACCATTTTCTCTGCTTCTGATGGATGAGCGATTATAAACAGTAGAGACTACTAAATCTTCAGGGGATTAATCCCCTTATACCTTGGTGGCCCCACTTTGTCATCATGAGGTTTGACGCTTTGGAGCATTAATATTGCAAAATCATTTCTACTAGAAGTATTCATAAGTGAAGGCTGCTGCTCACAATTCATCCGGTTTACGTTTCATAGATTATAATGAAGCCAATAAAACTCTGATGTTTATTGTTTTAGTTTAAAGGAGAGATCATCCCCATCACACTGCTTTTTGAAACGGTTTATGAAAGGAGTGTCTTTTGTGAGGAGTGACAGTGTTGAAAGACATTGGAGCATATGGAGAGATAAATGACACATAAGAAATCCATATATGGGATAAACAGCAGCAGTGAAAGTAGTCAATGGAGAGTCCAAACCATGTGTAATTGGAAGGGCAGCTCAACGAGGGTGTTGACTATCACCAGCCAACTTCAATGCCTATGCAGAAGCAATAATCAAAGAAGGGTTTGAAGGAACAGAATCTGGTGTAAAGATTGGGGGTGAGGGGTGGCGAATGATAAAATTAGTTAGATCTGTAGATGACAAAAAATTTGTAGCAAGATTTGCAGAAGATTGATTACAAGACTAGTAGATAGGCTATACAGGTTTGAGCTTTGGAGTGAAAGTGAAATTTGGCAAAACTAAACTAAACTATTCCAAATCACCAAGAAATATTCATTTTTTAAAATCCATTCATGGGACATGGGCATTGCTGGCTGGGCCAGCATTTATTGTCCACCCCTAATTGCCCTTGAGAGCTGAGTGGCTTACTAAGCCATTTCAGAGTCCATCACATTGCTGTGGATCTGAAGTCACATGTAGGTCAGACCAGGCAAGGATGACAGATTTCCTTCCCTAAAGGACATTAGCAAACCAGATGGGATTTTACCACAATCATTACATGGTCATCATTAGACTTTTAATTCCAGGTTTTTTATTGAATTAAGATTTCACCATCTGTTATGGTGGGATTTGAACCCAAGTTCCCTACAGCATTCCCTTGCGTATCTGGAATATTAGTCCTGTAACAATACCACTACACTACCACTTCCCCCATATGCTTATAGGCGGAAAAGAACTAGAACAGGTGCAAGAATTCAAATTTTTAGGAAGCATAATATCTGCAGATGGAAGGTGCAACAAAGAAATAGGAACAAGGATAGCAATGGGAAAGGCTGAATCTAGTGAGAAGAAACCGTTATTAATTGGAAAGCAAAATAAACATCTCAAGAAGTGACTTGTAAAGAGCTTGATCTGGAGTGTTGTTTTGTATGGATGTGAGACTTGGACCTTATGGAAGGAGGAGACCAACTTGCTAAATAGCTTTGAAATGTGGATTTAGAGGAGAAGGGAAAGGATTAGTTGGACAGAAACATGTAACAAATGATGAAATGCTGAGGAGAGTGAACAAACAATGAAATTTGCTGAACGTAGTTAGGAAAAGGCAGAGAGATGGAGCAGGACACATTGTAAGAGGAAACAGACTAGTAAGGGAAGATTTCAAAGAAAAAGGAAGAGGAAGGAAGAGAATACCAATGCTGGATAGCTTGAAATTTGAAGGAAATTATTGGAAGATGCAAAGACTGGAAAAAGACAGAGAGACATGGAGGATAGTAGGAGGCAAGGATCTGCCTTTGAGTAGAGCACGCAGAACGATCACAATGAGAGGAATGTTTGTACAAATTCACATAGTATTACATAGACCTGTTCATGAACTGTAAATGCTATTGGCCCACTAGTCCCATGCCCATGTTCATGCACCACATGAGCCTTCTCCCACTCTTCTTCATCCAACCCTATCAACATATCCTTCCATTTCCTTCTCCCTCAAGTGTTTATCTAGCTTCCCTTCAAATGTTAGCTATTACAATTACTATGGTAGCGAGTACCATATTCGAACCATTCGCTGGACAAATAAGTTTCAATTGAACTCCCTGTTGGATTCATTAGTGCCTGTCTTACATTTATGGATCCTAGTTGAAATATTTTCTCTACATTTACTCTTGCAAAATGTTTCATAATTTTCAAGCCCCTATCAGGCCCCTGACCCCCATGAGTTTCTAGGGATTGTAACTAAAATATAACAATTAAGGGTATTAATAATGGATCCAATGGGACAACTGCATTCTTTGCAAGCTTTTAACTTTGCAAATTAGTTCTTTGCTCTTGCGACACTGCTGGTTCAAGTGTTGGAACTGTCATCTGGCATTCCATTCTCAAGCGAGCCATATCCATGAAGCACTTTAGCAGATGAACCAACTTTGCCTCATTCAGCAGAAATGCTGTGTGGGGAAATCCCAATGCTTTCCCTGTCAATCTGCTGGGGAAATAGAGAAAGCAAAAGGGTGTTACAGAGGTGAAGCTTTCCTTGCATTGGTTAATGAAAGTCTCCTTTTAAAATGGTGAACCCAGTTTGTCAGCAGCACTAGATAAGCACCAGGTACATTGTACTGTTTCCTCCCTCACTCTCCAGAAAGGTAAAGCAAGATAATATTGTGATTTCATTCACAATAGCAGCCTATGGGGAAGGCACAGACAAAAATTTAAAAGAGGAACAGCAGGGAAACAGAGGATAAAAAAAAGACAGTGAGACAGGAAGGAAAAGGATATGAGCAAAATAGGAAAGCAAAATATTGTGGATACTGGAAATTTGAAGTAAAAGCAGAAAATGCTGGAAATGTTCAACGGATCAGGCAGCTCCTCTGGGCAGTGAACTGAGTTAGTGTTTCAGGTTAGTGGAAAAACCTGAAAAAAAAAAGTTAGAGATGTAACAGGTTTTAAGCAAGAGGCAGGGAAAGAGGAGGATGGGGAGATCGGGCGGAAGGCAGGAGAGATTGAAAATTGAGGGAAATTAGTGGAAACTTAAAAGACAGGCACAGGACAGAGAGACGTGGACCTGAATTTCACACTTGGCTTGCACACGGATTCGGCGGGCCCCAGAAGCAGGTGTAGAATCCGCTCCCGGGTGAGATCCAATTCTCAATGCAATTTCACACTGGGTGGCTAATTAAGGCCCACCCCAGTGTGAAACGCGTCTTCCTTTGGCCCGACACTGCTGACGGGGGCGCAAGCGAATCGGGCATCGGGTCCAATGGTATCCCCCACGACTTTGGTAACTTCAATTAAACTTCAGGTGGAGAAACAGATAAGTCCTATAACATGGAAACGAATTTGGTGTTAATACTGGGCTTTTCGGCTGTGAACTGATCCTGACTAAAGCCTTCACTAACTCAATGTATTTGTATATAGCCGCTCTGAAATATGCCTTGAAAATCTACAGGTCCAGCCCAGCATCTGCCACTGATCCAACTAAACTATGTGGCAGCAGTGAGGAAGCTGTGGGTGGGGGGAGTGGAGAAAGTATTGCAGAAGGGGTTCCCTTCATCTACTATCATCAATGAAGAAAGAAAAAATAATGAATAAGCATTCCTCCAGGACCTTTCATGACTTCAGATGTCCAAGAATGCCTCGCCACTTTTTGAAGTGTGGTCACTGCTATAATGTGCCAACCAGCCAATTTGCACACAGCAAGCTCCCATAGACAGCAATGTTGGGTCTTTTACATTGACCTGAGAGGGTAGATGTGGTCTCAGATTAACATCTCACCTGAACACTGGCACCACAGACAGTGCAGCACTCTCTTGGGACTGTGCTAGGACTGTAAGTCCATGTGCTCAACCCTCTGGAGTGGGACTTGAACCCATAACCTACTGATCTCCAGAGAGCAGAATGCTCCAACATGGTAGATCCCTATGCCATCAAGGGTGCATCTGATTTACCTGCAATTGCAGCAGCTCTGGACTGCCCAGGTGAGGTGGGGGTGGGGGTTGAGGGGGTGGGGGTGCGAAGTGTGTGGGTGATGGTCCTGGAGGCTGCAAATGAAGTGTGGTGTTCCCTTTGTAGGGGAATCCTTTTTAAAAAACTGTTTTTGATTATACAGGGGTCTGGTCAGTTGAGACACCTCTGATGACAAACCCGCAGTATCTGTTGCTGGAACATAATGAAAGCCTGGGTCATGGGGAGTTTGATGTTCAGAGACCCCCTACCTTCAGTTCAATTCCCACCCCTCCTCCCCATATAATTACCGAGGCAAAATGCCAAATGGCCATGGATTTTCAAGGCCAGGATCTTTTATAAACAACAATGTTCCCCATAGTTTGTGCAGGTTGATCTATTTTGTTTGAACTTTGGTACAGATTTATAAGTGAACCAACTTAGAAAGCTAGAGCAATCAAAAGGAAACCTGGCAAAATTCAGAAATATGACAGCAACAAAATCACAAAGAAAATGGAAGTGCTTGTTCTCCGAGGGTCTTTTATCCTGCCCTTGGGTGCCAATTTGATGAAAACGTGCTGCCCACCTGCCCGTTCTGCCCGTACGACGAGAGCAAAAGCGAACGGGCAATGTAAAATCTCGGTCAATAAGCTTTTTAATGGCCTTATATGGCCCATTAGTTGTCGGCAGGCGTAGCTCTGACTCCCGTGCATGTCCACCCAGCCTCAATATTGCATTTGTGCGTGATGACCCCTGCCTGATGTCATTTTGCACGACTTTACTTGCGTTTGGGTTGGGCACGCACCCAGCCTTGGAAGGTAACATTCAGGCCATGGAGAAGACTAGGAGCCAAGGACATGCCTTCAGGTAGAGCACACACAATCATGGAGAGAGGAGTGCTTGTACAAATTGACAGAGTATTACATAGGCCTGTTCATGTGCTACAAGTACTATTGGCCCACCATGTCCATTCCCCTGTTCATTCACCACATGAGCCTCCTCCCACCCTTCTTCATCTAAGCCAATTCTGATATAAGGTCATCGATTTGAATGTTATCTCTTTCCCTCTCTCCACAGATGTTGCCAGACCTTTTATATTTGCTGTTTTTAAATAAGAGAAGAATAGGACAGATTGACAGAGAAGGAACAGAAAAGTATAAGACAATAGTTATTAGGACACAATTCAGGGATTTACAGATTAATACCTTTACTTGTAAATAATTATGAAGCATAGGACATGGCAAATAGTAAACAAGCAATACATCTGTGATGGAAACATGCAGCTGTCCTACTTTAAGTTTTTACATTTCTGCGTTATATTTCTTGATTTAAATTATAGTGCAATCAGGGCTCTGGGATTTTTAAAGCTGTATTTCTGCTAGGTTTCATCTACCCAAGTTGAGTGTCTATACTTAAACCAAGACTCTTCTGGTTTGCAAGCCTGAACTATTTCCATTTAAATGTTAATCACTCAAGGATCCTTTTTGGGTCAATGGATGTCGATTTTTGTAGATTCCGATGAGATACAAGCTTTCAGGTATACCCACTAAACTTCATATTTGAATCATCAAAAAAACCCTTTGTTTTCCAAACTGAACCAGAGCTATTGAAGGCAAGATAAAAAATAACATTTATTTAAGGTTTTTCATGACAACAGAATGTGCATCCCAAAGGCTTCACAGCCAATGAAATACTTTTGAAGTGAAGTAGGAAATTCAGCAGCTAATTTGCACACAGCAAGCTCCTACAAACTACATTGTGATAATGACCAGATAATCAGGTTTTGGGATGTTGAGTTAGCGATAAATATTGGTCCGGACACCAGGGATAAATCTCCTGCTCTTCTTTGAAGCAGTGGGATCTAGTCGTGCTCAATTCCTGGAGTGAGAAGTGAACCCACAATATTTCCGATTCAGAGACACATCCTACCAACTGAGCCTTGGCTGACACACAGAAGGGATATATTTCAAGTTTATGTGCCTGGAAGATACAATTGAATCAAAAGTCTATCCTGAAAGGATCTGGGGCTTCTTCAGAGAAACTATTTCCAATGAGGAGAATCACCTTTGTTCTGAGGTGCAAAGGGAGTTTTCTGCAGGTTCCTGAGCAGCTGCCTGTGGTTCTTCAGTTCCTGCATTTCTGACATTACAACAGTGAGTACACCTCAAAAAAAGTATATAATTGGTTGTAAAATGCCTTGGGACATACAGAGGTTGTGAAAGGTGCTATATATGTGCAAGTTCTTTCTTTTGCTCTACTTGCAGCTAGTGCAATGATAGAAATCTGCTCATAAAGGCAGGATCAAAGGATTCAGATTTAAGCAGTGAGAAGCTCAAAACAATTTTTCATGGTGACTTAGAAAATAGTCTAATCTAATAAAAAGTGCAGGTCTGCATGTAAAATGTTATTTTTATATTGAGCATAAAATTTGTTGGGAAACAACAGAATCGATAACAATATGCTGAGTGGAAACACAATGTAGATGTGTGTATTGGTTTAATTACGTTTAGTAAGAACAGTGGAAATGTCTGATTTCTTTTTAAGTATTTCTGCTGACTTGGTGAACAAAGTTTTTTGTATTGCGCCCCCAATTTAGTTCCTCACCAATTTAGGTAATCTAGAGTTAGGCAAGGTTGGATTTAATGGAATAAGACAGAGGTTGTCCACAGTAAACTGGGAAAATCTGTTAATGGGTGAAATGACAGAAGATTGGTCGGAGGTGTTCAAAACAAAAGTGTGATTGGTGCATTTATATCATTATAACAGCATGACAGGGGGCAGGCAGGGAATTAGAGTTAAGGCCGCATCAGATCAGCCATGATATTATCGAGTGGAGGAGCAGGCTTAAGGAGCTGAATGGCCCACTCCTTCTCCTATTTCTTATGTTATTATGATACAGAACCATTTTATAGCCCCGAGGAGAAAGAGTCCCGCTTGCCAAAAAATGGATGTCTAAAAGTTAAGAGACAGCATAAAACTAAAAGGAGAAGCATACAAGAATTCAAAAAATATTGAAGATTCTAGCAAATAGGAGAGATACAATGAACAGCAAAGGGTCACAAAACAGGTAGAAAGAGCCACAAAATGGGAGCGTGCAAAGAAAATTGGGGGAATTAACATAATCAACACAGAAAACTTTTACAATGTGTAAAGTGAGGGTGGTTAGGAGCAAAAACTCACCCATGGCTATGGTGATGGTGTGCAAATCCATGCGCATCTCCAGCAGATACTGGACGCTCTGCTTCACCAGGGTCTCCATGGCATCCGCCATCCTCCCCATGGATACCCCGATGCATGCACATATCGGTGCCACTATATCTGAGAGCAGGCGGGCGGACTCCCCCACCTCATGTGCCACTCTGTTGAGGGCCTCTGACACGTCTGCCTGATGTTCCCCCAGCTCCTGCTGCATCTCCAGCACCTTTTCCAGGAGCATCACTAGAGGCTCGTCACCTGACTCAGGCTTAGCAGAGGCGCCTTCTCCAGCAGTCCTCAGGGCACTGGGGACCTTGTCTGTCCCTGCCTCCTCCTGCTGTAAACACGTGTCTGTGAGGTGACCACCAGAGTGTGAGGCCCAGCCTAAACTAGATCTATGACCCACCGAGGTGAAAGTCTCTGGGCTGGTGAAAGCTATGATGGCTGTACAGGTGAGACTCCATCGTTGTGGTTATCGAACTTGGACCTCTGCGGGGTTGAGGTTCAGCTCAGCATTGGGGTCTGGCCTCACCCTCTTCCTGCTGGCACCTGCAATGGAAAGAGGAGAGAATGAGTAACAGCATAGGCTGCCTCCCACATTGCACAGAGCCTCACCCCCAGGTTTCAATGTGCAGAGGTTAAGCTTCCTCACTGGGGGAGGATGACCTCACTGCTGGCACACGCCTCCCTTGCCAGCCCGGCAGCCCACTATCCATACAGTGTGAGGGGGTGGACATTGGGAATGCCCCCTTCCATCTTCTCCGTCTCGTACCTGTGGTGCTCTGTCTTCTCCTGCGCGAAGAAAGAAGGTGTCTTGTGAATGCTTCTGATGCAGGTGCCGTTTGCGTGCTGGCAATCTCCAGCAGCGACTGTGTGTGCCATGTGAAAGTTGCACTGCTGCTCGTCCCCAAGGGTACTTCGGTAGCACACTCCAGACCCGCGAGCTCCATCAGCTGGAGGGACTAGGTGGGGAGAGTGGGGGGTGTGGGGGTGTGGGGGGGGGGGGGTGGGTGTGGGTGGTGGAGGCTGGCACAAATTTGCCACCAGCCCTTGCCAACAGCCTCCAACAATTGTCCATGCAAGGACAAGTCTGCCAGTAGCTATGGGCATAGCTCCAGCACACCTGCAAGTGATTCAAGTCCAGCTGCAGCAGCTCCAACCTCATGGAGCTGGCCTGGTTCCCAGGCAGCAGGAGGCACAAACTCCTCAGGCAGTACAGAGGAGGAGAAAAAGGGCCAGTGAATACCCCAAGCAGCGTTTAAACAGGAAAAGGCTCACATACCTGGAGATGATGAATCAGCATTGTACAAAGAGCCTTAGAGTAGATTTCTCATATAACTCTAACCCTAGGGTGGAGGGGGGGTGGGGGGTTTGGGGGTGGGGGGGGTGTTGGTGGTGGGGGGCAATAATTCGGCAGGAGGCCCAAAAATTGGTTTCACATTGGCGTGAAATGATGGCAACATCTCCCGACATTGCCCACCACAACAGATCGGAAATCCCGCAGGATACGGTGTGAAGCCAATTTGCATCCTGATAATGAGATGCAGATGACTGGAATCATCCCCCCAATTCCCGATTCTCTGTAACAGCAGTGGGTAAACATGCTGATCCAGGATACGTCTGGACCAATGTGATGTGCAAAATTCGGTACTTACGTTAGGGCGTTGGTCAGCTCATGGACGTCAGAGGGACAAGTGGAGGCTTCCAGCGACTGGTCCCTGGAGCAGCACATGCAGCACAGGGTGAGTGGGGCTTCATCCACGTGGCTCCTCCAGGAAGCAGCTTCCAGGAGGAGGGGGCTCTCCACACAGCAGCCTCGTTCAACCATCGGATCATTCTCCAGGAACATCGCTCAACCTTCGGAGCTTCTTCCAGAGACTTCGCCATAGGTACCGATCATCGAGCTGCAGGTGGGAGGCAGCAGGAGGTGCTGTAGCGCTGCAATGGTCCACTGGGGATGGAGGTTAAAGAAGGTTAGGAGAGGACTGAAGAGGTGGTGGGGGTTTGGATGCCTAGAGAGGGGCCTGGGAGGTTAGGGGCACTGGAAAGGGTATTACAGGGGTGTAGAAAGGCAGCAGGTGGAACGGAGGGGGATGGGCCATGTTGGGTGTTGGGCATGGGGGTGTTGCTTATGTGTAGGTGTGAAGGGGCTCACAGGGAGGGGTTGGTGGAGTCAATTGTTGACTCCTGGGGATCGAACTCAGGGTAGGCGTAGTGTGAGGGAATGGTGAGGGTGACAGAGGGAGCTGGGAGGGTGAGACAGTGAGGAGTGAGGGTGCAATGGTGCTGTGTGAAGGAGTGCTGAGCGTCATTGGTGGGGACTTGGAGATACACATGGACTCGGGTGGGGGGGGAGCGCGGGCACGGGGTGGGGGTGTGGTGGGGGTGTGGGCAAGAGGAGGGTGGACAGGTCAATGGTTATGGGGTGGGATTCTCAGGGGAGGAAGGGTACGTGAATGTTGACTTGCATATTGGTCAAAGGAGAAGGGAGGGGGTTGGAGTCTAACGGTGGAGAGGTCAAACATAATGCTGGGTTGGGGTCAATGATAATGGGGGAAAGACATGGGTGGCTGGGGGTCAGCATACGGTGGTGGAGCTGATAAAGAATGTGATTGCCACCATTGCTGGTCTGGTGAAAACTAACCAGAGCCTCGTGATGGAGATCCCGAGATGCTGCATGGGAGTTGATCAGTCGTTGGGTGGAGACGTAGGTCATCTCAGCTGGACAAGTAAAAGGGAACACCCGCAGGCAGGATTAACTATGCTGTGGACATGGGACATGAGACTTTGACAGGTGAAGGCTCAGGGTGCGTGAGAGAGTGCCTGCACATGGCACACAAAGGGTCTGGCACTTCCCCTTGACTCTGCACAGCTTCATTCAGGAGGCTGGGCATTTGCAAGGAAGAAGGGGGTGGTGGGCATTCGGTAAACCTTAAGGACCCTGCTGAAAGAGCTGTTAGACATTAATGAAGTGAAAGTGATTATATTTACATAAGGCCTAATTGTGGCAATGAATTGTTCACCCGTGCAACCAGTTGTGATCAATATTTCTTCCCTTGGAAGGCTCTGGCTCCCTTTGCTGCCCCCCTGCAGACCAGCTGCTCCAACTGTGTTGACAGAGGACAAGGTTGAAAGGGTCACAGGCAGAGGGGATTCAGAAAGTCCAGACAACCTCTGAGATTCCTGAGTGAAAGTCCCAGGGGTGTCCAGCTGCTGTTCCTCCTCCCTTTGGGTGGCTGAAGGCCCCGGCCTGACTCCTTGAGTGGAAGGGGCACCTGGAGGGAAGTCGAGGTGCCCTGCCTCCCTCTTGCGAAGCCACTGTATAAGCTCACCAATGCTACTGCGTGGAGTGCAGGTCTACACTCACCTCTGCAGAATCTGCTGGACAAGAATCTCCATGGAGTCTGCCATCCACCCCATGGAGACCTCGATGCACACACATGTTAGCACCACTTCATCAGCTAGCAGGCGGACGGACTCCTCCAACTCGCAAGCCACCCTGCTGAGGGCCTCCGACACTTCTGCCTGATGTTCCCCTGCCTCTCGCTGACTCCCAGCATCAGTTGGAAGGCCAGTTCCAGAGGCCCATTATTGGACTCAGACCTTGCAGATACTTTTCCCCCAGTGCTCCTCCGAGTGCCAGTGAGCTCAGCTGACCCTGTCTCCTCCTGCTGCAGAATACATGTCCGTGTGGTGACCACCAGATTGTGAGACCCTTCCTACTCGCTGTCTCATGTTCTCACCAGCTGTGCCTCAACTTCTGCTCAATGACAACAGAAAGATGGGTTTGAGGGATTGTACGTTGCATCCATTTGTACATAACAATTTCATGTTTATTTCTCATGCTTCCACTCTTAGAGATAACCCTCTGGATGGTGTGGAATGGCATTAATGCTCTGCAAGTTGTCCAGGAGGGTTGTGGGCCAGTTCCCTCAGAGCTCTGACCCCATCCACATGCAAGGATGAGGCTCAGACAGGCATCTCAGTTGTAGAGGTTGCTGGTGCCCTCTGAGCCTGAGCCCATTCGTCCCTGTCACCAGCACCCTCCACCCCTTCCATACAACCTTGATCTCTCTATGTGGGAGGGTGAAGGAGACATGGTGGTGGCTCCACCACAGAGTGGATGCATGGCAGTGGAGCTATGAGGCATGACCCTCTGCCTTTGCCACTGAGACCCTTGTACCCTGACATTCATTGGTTTGTTGTGGTTGGTGTGGGCAGCTTAACCTTCAGTTACCCTGACGGAGCAGGTGAGGTCGTTCATCCTTTTCCAGCATTGTATGGCTGACCTGCTCTGCACAGCCTGGGCACTGACAGCACAGCCCCCTGCACCCAGGTGGGGTCAGCTTCCCTGCTCAGCCTCCTCCAGCAATTGGCTGGTTAGAGAACACTCCTCCCGAACTCCACATGGTCGAGGAGGGCGCATGCACGGAGGTGTCACTGAACCAGGATGCTGGACCTTCTCTTCTCCTTCCTGACACCTAAATTGGACTTGACAGTAAACTGGATGTCCGGGCACCAATTGAATATGGCAGCTGGAAATGACAGCCGTGTGCACACCATCCAGCCTGTAACCCAACCCCCTCCCCCTCCCCCACATGCTAGATGCCTGGAAACCCTCGATGCATAATTAATAACGCCGGGGACGCAAGAGTCCATGGATTTCCCATCAGCCTTCGCAGCGGTAAACACTCTCTGTCCTCACTCCCACCATGGGGCTTAGTCCCGGATAGGAGAATTCCACCATTCATCTTTCCAGGGAAATAGCCATTGACCCCATGCCCTTTTCCATGATGACTTGGTCCCAACATCTACACAGATACGCTTTGCCTGTTGTGCTGAAGGTCATCGTGTTCCTCAGCTTCTTTGCCACCAGTTCCTTCCAGGGTTCTGTTGTGAGCCTCTGTGGGATCTCCCATTCAGCTGCACACTGCTGCATCCATGTCATGACCAATGCTCTCTTCTTCAAGGTGGCTGACTTCATCACTTTCAAGACTACTTCAGCCTCTCAAACTCAGAGGGCAACTAGATTCACCTCTATAGTCAGCTTCCCCCAGGTCCAGGGCATTGTGAACTGTACACATCACCATCAGGACACCAACGAAGAACCCAGACAGATCTGTGAACAGGAATCATCGCTCATTAAATGTGCAGCTGGTGTACGACCATCGAAAGATCCTCCTGCATGTCTGTGCCTGTTTGCCTGGGAGCTGCCCTGACTCATTCATAGTGCGCGAGTCAGGGCTGACTCGACTGTTCCACTCCAAACCCCAGTACACAGATGGCTTCTTGCCAACAAGACTACCTTTTAAGTAGGCAGTTCCTAACATCATTTAGGCATCCTGAAATACAACCCCAGCGCCAATA
Source organism: Carcharodon carcharias (assembly GCF_017639515.1). NCBI lineage: Eukaryota > Metazoa > Chordata > Chondrichthyes > Lamniformes > Lamnidae > Carcharodon > Carcharodon carcharias. Next base: position 7,719,703 of record NC_054488.1, on the reverse strand, counting down.
CAGTGACAGCCAGCTCCACACAACAGTCATTGAGCAGACATAGACCTGCTGAAGATGAGATTCAGAAGCCTCGACCACTCTGGGGCTGTGCTCCAAAACCCACCAGCCAGGGTTTCCCAGATGGTAGTTGTATGATGCATGCTGTACAACCTGGCATAGCAGAGAGGTGTGGCACTTGAGATGGAAGAGGGAAAGCAAGATCCTATTTTCTTGGAGGAGGAGGAGAAGAAGAAGCAGAGAAAGGGCGGAGAAGAAGACTCAGGGGAGTCCGAGGGGGAGAAGGCTGAGTTGTGGAGTTGTGGATGGAGACATGCCACAGATTGGACCAGGAGACATGCTGAGGAGTCCATGAATGCTGCTATTTTTGTGAGGGATCTCCTAGTGTTTTGTATGTGGGATCCCTGAGGAGATCCATAAATTTAGTTCTACTAAAAGTAATATAATTATAGATTATTTGGAGTTAAAAGCATTTCTTTTTGTCCAGTTGTGGGCAGTATACTTTAGGAAGGTTGTGAAGGCTGTAGAGGGTGCAGAAAAAAAATTATGAAAATGATTCCAGGGATGAGGGACTCGTTATGTGGAAATATTGGAAAAGCTGTGACTGTTCTCCTTCGAGAAGAGAAGGCTGAGAGGAGATTTGATAGAGTGTTCAAAATCATGACAGGTCCAGAGAGAGTAGATGGAGAGAAACTGTTCCCATTAACAGAGGGTCAAGAACCAAAGGGCACTGATTTAAGGCGATTGGCCAAAAAACCAAAGGCAACACGGGAAATTATTTTTATGCAGCGAGTCAGGATCAAGAGTGCCTGAGAGTGTGCTGGAGGAAAATTCAATGGTGGCTTTCAAAAGGGAATTGGATAAGCACCTGAAGATAAAATACTTGCGGAGTTACAGGGAATGGGTGGGAGAATGGGACCAGGTGAGTGCTATTGTGGAGAGTCAGCATTAGCTCGATGACCCAGATGGCCTCCTTCTGCACTGTAACTATTTAATGATGCTACAATTGGCTTCCATTTGGAGCGCTCTAGAGGGGGCCACAGGACCAGGTGTGTCTGCTCACTGACCCTGGGGCTGGGGGGTGGTGGGTGGTGGGGGAGGTGGAAGGATCCAATCATAGGGTCATCCAATCCCCAATCCTTGAAAGACGGTGGCTGATTCCAAAGTAGGAGCTAATCCCTCATCTTGAAGGCGGATTGAATCCCATTTGGGATCTGATCCTAGGGTTGGGGTTTGGACGTGGGGGTGTCTGATGGTGGGGGTGTCTGGAGGAATGGAGCAGAGAAAACATTCCTCATGCTTTTGGCCCACAAGGAGTGCTGTCTTCTCTCATGGCTCTTCTTGCATCGCTGCAAGTTTTGCATTTCCTGGGGCCTAAATCAGGTCAAATCCAATGCTCCCAGCAACATAACACCTTCCAGAAGCAGGCTGGCTGTCTGTCCCATGTCCTACCTCAGTAAAACCTGGAGCCAGCTTCCCAGCTTGTTGAAACTTATCCCCCATTTAATCCCACTGCTCTCCCACCACTGCCATCCTCACTCAACCCCACCTACTCCCTACAAGTTAAAATTCTGCCCCACTGACTGTTTTTCCCTCTGCAGATGCGACCTGACCTGCTGAGTATTTTGCAACATTTTCTTTTTTTATTACCGAAACTGGCATCATCTCATTCCACAATGTTCAACTGCACCTCCCCTTGAAGAGGTACAGGCTACCGGGAAGTGGCATCATGTGAACGACCAAATAGAGTCCAATTTCCAGGTACTATTCAGGCTGACAACTTGCCCATCAAATTTACACCAGGTACACACAGGAAATGGTCCATGCCTCGTGCTGATGTCATCAGGCGAGCTCACCCACTGGGCACCTGTTTTGGGCACAAGGTGAAATTCTTCCCCTGCAGGTACATGCAGAGGAAGCTAGTCATGCCAGACTGAAAAATAACAAGCAGAAATATGGCTAGTAAAAGTTTTTATTTATTGACTAGAAACAAACTACTTGTGTTGAGTTTTTGTCGTTGTCAAGAAATGAAAAATGTGTCAGGAAATGAAAAATGCTGCCCTTGTTTACCTTGAGTGCTAGCAAGGCAGGTAGATTAAAAATGGTAGAGCAGTAAGATTTCAACCAGGCAAACATATGGAAGGCTGTACTGGGGAAATGTGCTAATTGGGCAGTCTCAGCAAGGGGTTGTGCATGAAGGGAATGCAGGCTGGAGGGAAGGATGCAACCCTGTAGCGCTGCTTCTCTGACCCATGCGTTCCAGAGCCTCGGATCAGTGAATTTACTGTTGTATATATTTAGACAGAAGGTACTTGGTGACAAGCCGAATAGTGTAACACTCTGGATGACAGCCATAAGGAGTTTGTTCTAGCGGTTTATAGTGTCAGTCAAACTCATTTTTATTTGTCCAGCCTTGTAATTCATACCTGGTTATCCGATATTTGCTATGTTACATGGTAATGATGCATGTTAGCTCCTCAAGCTCTCTTCAATTATTGTCCTCTGCACCACACTGACAGAATAGTTTCAATGCTAATATCAATTGGGTAATGTGGATACCATAGCTGGTCTCTAAAGGTGATACTGCTTCCAATTCAAGAATTATTTTGTGTATCCCTTCAGAAGGGCATGCTGTAGCAGCAGAGTTTAATTCATAACAGCAGGGATTATATTTTTTCTGCAAATTGTTGCTGCTATGTCAAGCTGTATCAAACAACACTAATATTTCTGCATGGAACTGACCTACTGTACATTTTGGGGTCAGTGGCAGATCATGAAATATGGCAGAAACAAAGAGACTCTGATGCTTAAAAAACACACCACAGCTTGTGGCTGTGAGAAATCCAATTCATCTCCCTTGGGCTGACAGAATAAAACCACACCAGTGTCTCGATTTGTTCAAACCAAACAACTTACATTGACATTATATGCTGTTGATTGGGAAGTAATTTGGGTTCAAATAAAGTACAGTATACCCAGGAGTTAAAATAAGTCTCAATGGTTAGCTACTAAATTGGTTATGGGTAATAAATGGAACAGGACTATTATTTTTTGCAGATAATGACTATACATTCTGGGAAGATTTTAGTGAGGAACTGAAACATTCTTTTGTATGTGAAGTCCCTTCAGGAAATCACAACACAAAGTAGAAAACTGAATAATTTTGCCAGTAATTGACCCATTTAGAACTGGGGTCATTAATTTTCATTTAGGACAGTAAATTCTCATTTCTCTAAATCATTTTAGATGTTGCAGTTTTACATTTTAAAATGCTTCAAAGCCAGAAGAAAAATTATTGCAAGCCGCAGATAAATGAAGTGGCCAACCATAAAATTGACAAGCTTTAAATTGTGTTTTCAATTCTATAGAAGTATTAAGGTTGCACTTTTACATAATTATATAAAGAAGTCTTTGGGAGGGGGAGTAGGGACCCTATAAGCCATGGATAATTGGTACAACCAGTTATAAAACTTGACAGCGTTCAGCAAAACAGCTTATCCTGCTAGGCCAACAGATGACACTTTGAAGTTTTGATTGTTTTTGTCCTCCAGGGGTAAATTTGCATTTTTGTACCTATCAAAGTGGAGGATGTCAGTGCCTAGTGACAGCTTATGGTGCTTCAAGGGCAGGTAAAGCACTGAATGGATACGCCATAGATCCTTTCCTGCTGTAATCCACATGAATTCCCATCTTTAAAACAACTCTTAAATGTGAATTAAGAACAAAAAATGCTGGGATTACATAGCAGGTCTGGCAGCATCTGCCAAGAGAGAGAAAAAGGATTAACATTTCAGGTCTTTGACCTTTCATCAGAACTGGGACAAGTTAGAAATGCAATAGGTTTTGGGCACCTACAGTGGGGAGGGTGGCAAAAGAACAAAAGGGAAGATCTGTGATAGGGCGGAGGGCAGGAGTGATTTAATAGCAAAAGGTTTCATTTTGCAAAACCAAAAGGGAGTGGCAACAAGACAAGTAAAGGAACAACAGATATGGCTAGAGGAGGTGTGAATGGCAAGATCTTGAATTGCTTCCGTCTGAAAGCAAACAAAAAGAAATAAGAGAGAAACAAAATAAACCAACAAAGAAAAACAAAACGAAACAGTGGCCTAAGTTATGACCTAAAAACGTTGAATGAATGTTGAATCCAGAAGGCTATAAAGTGCCCAGTTGAAAGTTAGGGTGCTGTTCTTTGAGCTTGTGTTGAGCTTCATACCAATACTGGAGCAGACCAAGGACAGAAAGGTCAGAGCGGGAACCAGGTGGAGAATCGAAATTACAAGCAACTGGAAGCTCAGGGTCATGCTTGCAGACTGAATGGAGGCTTTCTGCAAAGTGGTCACCCAGTCTGCATTTGGTCTTCCCGTTGTTGTGGAGGTCATATTATGAGCAACCAAAAGTATATACTCAGTTGAAAGAAGTACAAGTAAATTGTTTTATATGGAGGGAGTGTTTGGGTCCTTGGACGGTGAGAAGGGAGGAAGTAAAAGAGCAAAGCAAAATACTGTGGATGCTGGAAATCTGAAACAAAAATTTGCTGGAAAAATTCAGCAGGTCTGACAGCATCTGTGGAGAGAAAGACAGAGTTAACGTTTCGAGTCCATATGACTCTTCTTCACCTGAAGAAGAGTCAAACGGACTCAAAACGTTAACTCAAAACGTTAACTCTGTCTTTCTCTCCACAAGTAAAAGAGCAAGTTTTGTATCTCCTGCGCTTGTGTGGAAAATACTGTAGAAAAGTGAAGGGATGTTGGGAACGATTGAAGAGTGGACCAGGGTGTCACGGAGTGGGTTGTCCCTTCAGAACACTGAAAGGGGAGGGCAGGGGATGATTTACGGCTGAAATGGTGGAGGGTGACCCATTGGACACAGAGGCTGGTGGGGTAAAAGGTGAGGATACAAAGAGCCCTATCAGTTCTGGGAGGGAGGTGAGGGGGGTGAGAGCAGAAGTGCATGCAATACATTTTAATGTTTAAATCTATTAAAAATCAGGTTAATGCTGCCCACTACATTTACAATGTGTATAGTGGATACTCATCTCGGCATTATAGGATTCAAATCATTCAATTTGTACAGCTGCACAAACAAAAGATGCATCAAGCATTAATGATGTCATTGGCATAATTTGTAAATGTCAAATGTCACATAAAAGTTATTGCATGAGATAGGAGCTCATGGTATTGGTGGTAATATATTAGCATCGATTGAGGATTAACACACAGAAGACAGAGAGTCGGGATTAATGAGTCTTTTCAGGTTGGAAAGACGTAACTAATGGAATGCCACAAGGATCAGTCCTAGAGCCTCAATTATTTACTATCTATATTAATGACTCAAAGGAGGGGGCAGTCTGTAATGTATCCAAATTTGCTCACGATACAAAATTAGGTGGGAGGGCATGTGGGAGGGGCATGTTGTGATGAGGACATAAGGAATCTGCAAGGGGATATCGACAGGTTGAGTGAGAGGGCAAAAACTTGGCAGATGGAGTTTAATGTAGGAAAGTGTGAGGTCACACACTTTGGTAGGAAAAATCAAAAGGCAGACTTTATTTAAATGGAGAGAGACTCCAAAAAGGTGAAGCACAGAGGGATCTGGGTGTCCTTGTGCATGAAACACAAAACGTTAGCAAGCAGTTCAGCAAGAAATTTAAAACTGAGATGCAAAGGAATTTCTTCTCTCAGAGGGTAGTGAATGTCAGGAATTCTCTACCTCGGAGAGTTGTGGAGGCTAGGACCGAAAGTATTTAAAGAGAAGGTAGATAGATTTGTGAAATTTCGGGGAGTTGAGGGCTATCAGGAGCTGGCACAAAAGAGGAGTTGAGGCCTGGAGCAGATCAGCCATGATCTTATTGAATGGTGGGGCAGGCTTGAGGGGCCGAATGGCCTACTTCTACTTCTATTTCTTTTGTTCTTTTGTTCTTATGTTAACACCCATGTTAACCCAAGTGTCTCTCTCTTTCATCCTGCAGGAGGAGTACATCAGGAGCATGGAACCTGGTGACCTAGCTGTATGCCTCATGGTTTACAGAAAGCAAAGACAAAGGAGGAGTGAGCAACAGAGGCTACTGGCTGAGCAGAAGGAGGAGTAGCACCCTCAGGAAGAAGGGGCATGGGGCTCCTGCACACACCGCTGAAGAGCCACAGTGAGCCATCGTTGGTCAGCACTTGGCTAGACCCAGGGTTTATAGATGTTACCTTTCATTTCTGCAGATGACAAGAACCAGTGTCGTTGAAGGCTGTGCATGTCCAGAGAACTGGTCAGTCACATCTGCCATCTGCATTTGTATGCTGGTGCTATCACCCAGCCTGAAAGCAGACTGCCTTGCAGTCTGAGGAGTGCAGCGAACATTCCTTCCTGATGTTCCCAAGCTTGCCTTTGCAGCTTCAGCAACTGAGGTATGACCAAGCCCGGAGGCTCCCCATCTGACTCAGACTCAGCGGATATCAGGCCTCCAACAGTCCTCCAAATGCCAGGAACCTGGGAAGTCCCTGTTGCTGCCTGCTGTGAATCAGAAAGTGTGATGTGCTAAACAGATTGTGACCTGAGTCTACTGTAGAAATAGGTCCCACGGAGATGTGTGTCTCTGCACTGGTGGAGGGTGTGGGTGAGTGCTGTGATGGGTCTTCAAGGAGTGTGCCTTCAGATTCCTCTTCAGAGATTTTTTTCAGGGCTTGATTGGAGGCCCTGGGTCATGGACTCCCTCAGCTACTTCCCAGATGTGCCTGTGAAAGCAAGGGGAGATAATTAGTGCATGGCAGTGGCCTGTGAATCAGGACACATCACTCACAGCATGGTTGTCTGATGGATGTTGCACTGCTGGTTCCTCATTTGGTAGAGCAGCACCAAACTCACCGTCAGCACAGGAATGGTCCAAATCTTTACTGGCCAGCTGGATGGCTCTGTTTTCAAAGTCTGTGAGGACCTTGATTTCGGGCATTCCACCACCAGTCTGTGACCTCTCCCTCTTGTGTGCCAGCTTGTCCTGCATGGATAGAGATGGAGAGAGTGTAAACAGGATGCCTGCCAGGCCAGATGGTAAGTAGGCCTGGCATGTGTGGGTGGTGAGTGGTGCCATGGATGGGATGAGGACATTGAAGGTGTGTGTGAGAGAGTGAATGATGATGTCCCTTGAACTGGCAGTGAGTGAGGGCCCTATGGATGTGTGATGGGTTTGTGAGTGTGTGAGTTGAGAGTGATGACAGGAGTGACTTATCCCAATGGAACGGAGGAGATCATTCATCCTCTTGCGGCACTGGGTGACTGCCCTCTTTTGCAGGACGTTGGCACTGACCACCGCTGCCACTGCCTCCCAAGCCGGGTTGGCGATGCTGCTGGCCCTCCTGCAGCCAGAGCGGGGGTAGAGGACATCACGGCGTACCACCAAGGCATCCAAAAGGCGCTCGAGGGATACGTAACTAAACCAGGGGTCTGCAGTTTTCTTGCCTCTCGGGGCCATGTCTTCTGTGCAGCAGTCCTGGGCCGGAAGCACTGGGAGGTGAGCATGCGGCTACACCTTAAATATGGTGCCCGGACTGAGGAAGCGGCAAGGTGATGGTGTGGCAGGCAAATGACAGCCTGCCCACCATCAAACTGGCATGTTTCCTGGGAAAGCATGATCAATGATGCGGGATTGGGACAATACAATTTGTAAAGCTGCCATTGTGGCTGGTGGGAAAAAAAATCCTTTTTCCCACACACTACCACACTTAGTGCAAATCTGGGACTATTCCGCCCATTGTTTCTCTCCGAAGCAATTTAAACCAAACCATTCTGTGCATTGGTACGGATGTGACTAACTATATTTAGTACAATTAGATACCATTGCTGATTTGATAGTTTGATTTTCCACTAGTCCTTTGACTTGTTTTGTGTATAATATTAATAGTTTTGCGCATTTGCTATTTCAGTGGACTCACACTTGAATTTAAGAACACACATACTGTATGAATAGAGCAGATTTCTTGCCTCAATTAGCATATAAAATAAGCAATGGAAGTAAAACACTGGACCAAATTATGAAAGTCTGCATAAGATTTAAACCAGATACATCTTTGACCATTGTAACATCTTGCAGCAATTTTTAGATAATGTTCATTAATCATAAAATTACATGAAATTGTCTTTCTATTTTCTTACGTTTGTTGATAGATGACCCATCTGATTAAACTTTCCACATTGCTCTGTTACTTTTAACACATTCAATAAACTGACATTAGCGCATAACAAACAGAAATTTATGTAGAGATAATTTAAGCCCCAGTCCATTTCCTTTATTCTTGGAAGAATTCAAACATTACTTAATTAAAAATTTTATTAGTTTAAAATTGCTCCTTGCCAATTTAATCTCTTATTTGTTTTCCTTCTATTTCCTAAAGCTTTCAACTATTGAGCCACAGCCTCTTGGGAAACTTATGAGACAATTCACGGAGATCTGATGGTTTAAATCTGAGAATCCTGTGGGAAACAAGGGAAGAAATAATGAAGGCTTGTAACTATGATCTTCCAAAACTCTGCAGAAAAGAAAATTATCTGAGCTCCGTAAGTATGATGCACCCCAAATCACTCCTTTCAAAAAAAGGATAAGAAAGGAAATTATAAGCCAGTCAGTGTCTGTAAGTTAGTAGGGTCTATAATATTGGATGAATTCATTAAGCACATGAAGAAATATGAGTTAGGCAAGGCCAATCAGCACGGATTTCGAGGGCAGACCATGTTTCACCAATTTTGCAGAATTCTTTGAAGATACATCTCAGAGGCTGGATGAAGGTAAGATTACATTTGGTAAGATTTCTATATGGATTTTCAAAAAACATATGATACAGATATCACATGAAAATATAATGCCCTGTAAAAATAAGGGGAATCTGACCATATAGGTGGAGATGATTGCGGATGGATATTATTCACCACATAGCTAAATGATTAGGACTTAGAATTGAGGGAACAATATCCAAAATTGCAAAATATGCCAAATTGGGCAGTGTAATAAATTGTGATGTGCAAGATTGTGTGGCTAAGCTCGCAGGATGAACAACAGCAGATACAGTTCAATATATAGTGATGAAATTAATACATTTTGGAACAACAGAAGTTGCATTTATATTGCGCCTTCAGTGTAGGAAAAATCCAAAGATGCTTCACCAAATTATAATCATAACTAAATGGATTTTTCAGCAAGGGTGGAAACCTGACTGGAGAGATTCAAACAATTGCACGGAATTGTACAGAAGACGGGCATTGATGAGGGAGATGGCAACTGTTGTAATATCCCACCCCGGAGACCATGTTGGATGTTGGTTGTGACTGGCTAATGAACAATTTCAGAGACATAGATATGTTTGAACAGTAACTGGTTTATTAAATGAACATAATTATATACAGACATACAAGACTAGGGCCGGGATTTTCCAGCCCCCCATCATGGTGGGACCTGCTGCAGGGGATTCGACTTCCAGTCAACCCCCATTGACTTTCAGCCGGATCGGATGGTCCCAATGGTGGGCGAGACCGGAAAAGCCCACCTTAGGTTGTTACTCAGTGTAAGCTAGAAGTATTCTCCTTCTTGACTCTTGGTCATATGCCTCTTACCTCAACATGTGGGCAGTACTGTTTCTCCCACGCATTAACCCTTCAACCCTGAACACCCTAATACGACAGCATGGTGTTCAAGAAGTTTGGAGAAGAAAAGTGAAGTAGAAGATGAGGGCTGAGGGCGAGCTTCTTTTTAAGGATGGGAACTGAAGCGGACAGTCTCTGAGGAGAGGGAACCATCTACAGTGTTCACTAGCACGGGAACCAGGGAGGGTAGTCGAGTGGTCAGCAGTTTGGTGAGGCAGAGTGGGGGATGGGGAGGGTTAAGAAAGCAGAAAGTGGGTCTTACAGATGAGATAGGCTTGGAGAGGGGGAACACCAGATTGGAGAGAAACTAGAGAAAGCTGAAGGAAGGGGGGAAGGCTGCTAAACAGACACATTAGTGACGTGTGTTAGCTCTTCACATTCGTTGCTTGATATAAGTGTGGAGAGGGTTGGGATTTTTCCTTGTGTTCAGGGATGATTCTTAATTAGTGGATGATTTGAACAGAGCAGAGTGAGGCCTAACTGTGCTTGGTAGGGTCTAGCCAGGTGGATGGCTGAACAAGTTTTGTGCTGAAATGTTCAAGCCCAAACTCTTTGGACTTGAAACAACACTGATGGGTATCATATGGGTTGGGAGAGAGAGAGAGATAGTGAAGGTTTTACTGGGAATAACAAGGTGGAGGTGAGATATGAATTGAGCAGATTAATGACTGCAGAGGTATTGTGGGAAATGGAGAGGCAAAGAATAGGCAGCTGGAACTTGAAAGTGCATAAAAGGGAGACAAATAGTTGCTTGAAAAAGATGAATAATATAGGACATGAAAGTGGGATGAGACTGAAGGGAGAATAGAGATTTTCTGTGTTGACATTGAAGGTTCAGTGTTGCCCTGTCCAGCCTACGTTCTGCTTGCATGAAAGGAGAACATAGTTTTCAGTGTTTGTGAGCAATCATCCACTAGCTCAGTGAGTGAAAGTCAAACGTGATCTTTATCTTCCACCAAGTTGAAGCTATAACACTGAGATTATGAGGAAGGCACATTAGATGTGAGGGTTGGGCTAGTGCATTGCTGCTTTGGCTATGTTCTACCTTTGGTGTATTTGACCCATGTTTTGTGTTGATATTCCTTCCTTCCCAGCAGGCAGTATTTATTGAAGCCTACCTTACCACTCTTTACCCGAATCCTGAGAATGTTTTGTCCAGTTTCTCCATGATCTATGGGCATGATCGATCCCATCCATTTTGGTCACCACTTCCTGCAATGCCTGCTGCACTGGTAGCTTTTTTTAAAGGCACCCACTGCCCCCCGAAATGGCCACTTTCCCCTTTGCCACTTGTACCATCAGAGCCTCCAGGCTCTCTTCAGTGAAGGAGGCAGTTTTCAGTGATCCTCTAGCCAAACTGCGCAGCAACCCTATATAAGTGCATAAGCCCTTTAACAAACAATGCAGTTCAGATTCACAAACCATCCACGGGCGGGATGGTGTTTCCAACATTAATTTTTAAAAAATGCCTTGATATAGTTTTTATTACGTTTACTGGCCTTTGATTGGCCAGTCAGCATGAAACCATGATCCGGGGAGGGCCGATCCCGGGCGGTGGGACCGTTTCCCGGCTACTCCTGGGCCCACCCACCGCGGGCGACATGAAAACCCTGTCCCTGGGTTTCTTATCCCACACCTCACTTAGATTGGGCAAAGTGTTGAGCACTTAACAAGAAAGCATGACATATGCAATAAGTGGATTCAGGTGACGAGTGGCTGTTTATTGTGGTCAGCTACATTTTCAGTTAGCATCAAGTGCAACGTGTTTTTAGCTTTTTGCAAAGTGATATAATTTGGGTGCACAGTTCCCGGAATGAGATTGAAACAGAAGCTACAAGACCAACAGATCTGGACCCAGCTTCACACTGACAGCAGAGTTGTTTGCAAGGTTCCCCATGGTGATCTGCTGGCAAGGTCCAGTGTATCCCAGTCCAGCCTGCACTCTACTTGTATGAAAGGAAAACAGTTTTAGGTGCTGTGAACAAACGCCCAAGATTATGTTCTCCTTTCACACGAGCAGAAAGCAGGCTGGACAGGGCTACACAGAACCTTCAATGCCAACACAGAGGCCTGGATTTTCCTGCCCTGTTGGGTTTGGGTCATGGTGGGCGGGGGTGGCAGTGGGGACAATATGGTGAGAAGGCCAAACATCGGTTTCACACTGTCGTGAAACCAGTTTGCGATCATCTGCTCCACCCACCAATGGTGGGCTGCATTTCCCACCAACGCATGTCAGGAATGTCATTTTAATACGTTAGCATCTAATTACAAGCCCTGCTTGCTGGAATCATCCCCGAATGGCAAATTAACCACCCATGTCACATGACTTTAGAACAGTGTGCTCCATGACTGCCCTCAAAAACCATGGCACCTGGCGACCTGAACTTAGAGGGGAAATCGGAGGTGAGCGCACACAACCTCGCAGACCATCACCCATGGGATATCAAGGAAAAGGCACTGTGCATTTACAGGGAGCACAGGCAAGTCACTTTTCTATCAGCTGGCTTTCAGTGCAGTGCTGGGGAAGGGTTCCAGTGCGGGTCAGGCCAGGATGAGGGGTAGGGTGGGGTGGGCAAGGCAGCACAGACTGAAGGAAATACTCAAGGCAGGGAGGTGGTGAGGGGAGTGGCCACACACTTTGAAAACCTTGTCAAAAGTGAGCATTCTTCCACAGCAGAGACCATTCAGCTGCAGCTCCATTGACGTACTTGGAGTTGGGCCTCTGAAGCTTTTCTGCCCACTCAAGCAACACAACAACAAGAATGTGCCACCAAATGCTCCAGAACTTTTCACCACTCAGGCACAAACTGCAGTTTGATGTGTGTTTTAGAGGGCAGCAGAACAATTGGCTGACTGGTTGTACGATCCCCTCACAAAAGGTACCAATAGCGCAGTCACTGGTGGAGGTGCTCACAGCCCCTTGCAATGTCTTTAGTAAGGTTTGGACCAGTATCCCTCATGGTTCAAACTAACAGCGCAGCCTTGCAGTGTGGGTTAGGAGAATGCCTGCGCCTGAGCTGAAAACACAGCATGCAGTCCAGTAGCCGAAACTGCCACCAATCGGTCAAGTGGAGTGGAGTGGAAGCGGGTGGGGTTTCGGACAGCCAATGAGTGCACTACACACTGGCCGTCCAAGTGGTGGGCAGCACACTCCTGAATGAATGAAAAGGCCTTCAGACTTAACCAAGAGAGGGCCTTGGAGACCCATGCTAACCCGGACACCTCTCTCTTTGATCCTGCAGGAGGAGAATCTCAGGATCATGGAGCCTGGAGATTTAACAGTCTGCCTCATGGCTTACAGAGACCAGAGAAGAAGAAGAAGAGAGTGGCAGAGGCACCTGGTGCAGCAAATGGAAGAGCACCTCTTTTAATATTCCTCTTTTTCGAGCAACTATATATTTCCCTTTTATGCACTTCCATGTTCTAGCTGTCTATTTTTTGCCTCTCCACTTCCCACAATACCTCTGCAGTCATTAATCTGCTCAATTCATATCTCATCTCCACCTTGTTATTCCCAGCAAAACCTTTATTCTCTCTCTCTCTCCCATCCCATATGACCTCCATCATTTTTAATGGTCTTTATTTACTTCAAAATTTCAATACTGCTGAACCAAGCTCTGCTTGCATGTATTTGCAGGTCTCCGTTTTCCTCTTGAAGAGATCAATGTGGAGCCAACAGTATTCCTCAGTCTTGGTGGATCCTTTTTGCTTTACAGAAATATCAGTCTCAAACTGATATCACTAGTATAAGCATGGTCTTAGTCTAGATACTGATGCCTTTAATCTATACTAAATGAAATCTGTTCATGTATTAAACAATATCTCTTAGACAGGGAAGAGAAATTCAAGTCTAATCTCCAAATTAAGCTGTATAATTAATTGGTTTTTGAGTAGACTATGCAAGCAACTGGCCTTGTGCACAGTGGTAACATATATAGCTGGCACTGCACATAATTAACACTGAGCCGCGAGGAATGTGTTCCCATTAGAGAGAAAACAAGCAGAGTTTAGGTGTCAATATTGTGGCATGATAAACCTAAGACTGACTTATTGATGAATGATTAGGGAGCCTGATACTCATAGCAGACCTGTTTTCTATCACAGTATTTACAAATTACCTTGCAACAAAAACTGTGGACAGACTTGATTGAAAGCAAAATAAACAGACCCAATGATATCTTGAAGCTTGCGGATTTCTTATGCAGATGAGGCATCGTTGAATAAGATATGGTTGGCATGCAGTCTTTTAGGTGTACCCATAGATGTTGGGTCAAACAGTAGTGTGATGTGGGTTGCTGCCTTGCATTACCGCATGTATTAGTTTTCCCACCTTGGATACGTCTCCGGAAGAGGAGCCGAGGAGAAGATGGTTTTCCTTCTTCCTCATCTTCCCCTAAGTCTCACTGCACCCTGCATCTGGTTACAGAATGGCACTGGGAGAAGCTCATGAATGGGTTTGTTTCCATCCTGTCAGCTGGAGATTGAGGCACAGCAGGGGGAAGAACATAAAAGAAAGACTGACAAATTAGAGCAGACGGCTATTTATATTATTACCTTAATTTTAGTTTAGCTTAATTTGGGGATGTGATGCGTGTCGCGTGCAATTTTGTTATTAAATTAGATCTATTACATAATCTGGGCAAAAGTCCCAAAGATACAGCAAAAATAAATAATTCCAAGAAGGAAATTATGATTTCACAGTTGTCCAAAGATTTTTTTCATAACTATCTGTTGAATGGGGTCAAAAGTCAGAGTAAAAGTTCCATTCATCATGCACAATTCTGCCTACACAGGCAGAGATTTTACAACGGGAATAATGGTGGGACTATCAGCACTCATTTATTAAAGTGTAAATTGAACGGCCACCTTGGTGTCCACACAGATGCAATTAAACTTGGAAATCCAGATTTACTGTCCAATTTTCCATGCTCATCCACAAACTTTGTTATATTGATACTATGCACTCACAGGGACTGCAGTGGTTCAAGAAGGCAGCTCACCACCATCTTTTCAAGGGCAATTAGGGATGGGTGATAAATACTGGCCTAGCCAGTGACACTCACACCCCATGAATAAATTTAAAGAACCCATATCAAGCTTGATGGGTGACTGATGTTTCTTACTGTATGCAGCAACAGATATTAAGAATTGAGCATCATGCGTCTGTTCTACATAACTGGGACCAGCATTTTATTACTATTGTCCTAGAGCTAAGACTTCATACTAAATTTTTTATAAAAATTATATATATATATATCATCATGGCTAATTTATAAAATTATTTTAAAATTGGAAAAAGGCTTTAAGATGGCAAAAGCCATGACTCAAACAAAGGGAATTTCCTAGCATTCAGAACAGCTGCCACCTTGTTATCTTTGAAGAGACACTAATGACCCCTGTGACTGCAGAGATCAAATCCAAAGGAATGATACAAAAACCCTTTACATTTCTAAGTCCAATGCCTGGCCAATGGAGATGACCAGTCTGATAGGACAAAGGACCCTCTGAAACCTCTTTTGAAATTATTAATATTAAAACATTACCATTCTCAAGCATCTAGATTAATGAATATACTGTCCAAGCCAAAGTGGTGAGGTGGGAGTCACATGACACCCCCCAAGCCGGTGGAACCTGTAATATTGTCTTGTGGAGCTGCAAAGCTCAGTCTGCCATCTTCCAGCTCAGAGCAAGGGCTCAGTCCCAGTGAATGCCTGGCTGCCATTTACAATTTTTATACTGGAACTTCTGAACTTCTGTATCAGTACCTACAAGACTAATTTGTTTCTATATGCCTGTCTCATCCTGGAAGGCATCTCTACTGGAAAAAATGAATTATCCAGCATCAGTATTCAGCCTGCCACCTCTGTGAGGGAAAGCATCATTGTACTTTTGATTCTGGACTCTGGGTTCACATGAAACAATAATTCTTATCCTCTCTGTGGTCTCAACCCTGTACCTCTTTCTTTTCCTTATCCTTCTTTTATTGTATGAATGTACTGGGTGCTTCGTAGCGCCAACCCCCAACTCCCAGATTTGAGTGTGTGAAAATAAACCAACCCTCTGACTTTACTGTTTGCTGTGGAGTTATAAATAGAAATTGGATCACACCAAAACTGAGGGGTTGTGGAAATACATCACTACTTATAAAGGGTGGGAGTCAAAATTAAAACCTTTCTGTTTACGGAACCTGATGGTACCTGATATTTGGGCAGCACTGAAGAACTTTTATCTTGCAAAGAGTCCAGTGAAGGGCAATGATAGATACAACTTTTAAATGGCATCTTTCCCATGGAAAGAATAGGGATGTATAAAGATGTGTGTTAATAACCAGGAATTGCCTAACTAGGCTTTACTTTGCAGTCACCAGCACTTAGTACTATATAAATAGGTGATTATGAAGACAGCACCTTTGTGGTGTTTACCTAAATGCTGAAACATAGCAATGCCCACCTACAGGCCTGGAGAGTGAACTGCAACTTGCACATTCAGTGCTGAGAATATGTACCTGTCACTCAGCCACGTGTCTATTTTCTATATAGCATTTCATTTTTGAAAATTATACTCTAATGTTACATTATGCAATAACTACTTTGGGCATTTTATTGTAAAGTTTTTGTAACACACGTATGTTTTTATTTTCAAAACCAATTCAATTGTCAAAACATTGCTCCAAGCAGGAACATGGATTGTTGCACTGCAAAATAATGCTTGCTCCATAAGCCTCAAGGTTTTGCTCTTGTACCACTTGCCTTACACTGGTACAAAGTGCATCATAAAGGGAATAAAGTGAGACAATAACTCAGTGCTCCTATTCTTGCTTGTTGTTTGATAGACAGATTCATGTCATAATTTTCTTTTAGGGAAAACATTCAATTTTCATAGCAAATGGGAAGCTGTGCTTTGTAGTTCATATGTGATTTCCTTTTCAAATCACTGCTTTTCATGAGAGTGAAATAAATGAACACATTATTTATGTAGGACTCAAACTTACGCTGGATTGCTTTCAGTGCAAATGTATTTTAAAGTGTTATGTTTGAAGGCTTTCACAGGGTATATATACCATTGGTCCTCTGGATTACCTGGGAGCTTGTTAAACGTTGTAGCAATTCTTCTATGTAATAGAAAGCTGACAATTTTGCCAGTATTCAGAGCCCTATCACTAATTTCAACGACAAAGGCATAAGGGCTTCTTTGTTGCTATCTTCAGCAGTTTGCTCTTTACAAACATTGGACTCTACTAACATTGTTCCGAAGCTAGCAGTTACAGAGTTTAACCCCAACCTTTAATGGTAGCCGACTGCCATTGCAAATCTGAATGTGAATTCCTCGCACTCCCATTCTCACACATTGGAGATTATTATAAAATTGACACTCTCCAAATTGTGTGAGAGCAAACGACCAAACATTAATTCTTTGTCTTCTACATTTTTATTATATTTTACCTACAAGTTAAAGCATAGTCATACTGTATACTGGAGAAAACCATTGTGCTTGGAAGAGGTTTCAACATGCAAGTGATATGATTTGCATTCCTACCAATTTTGTGGAGTTCAAATTCCAGGCGATTCAAAATTTTGCTGAATGGGGCGAAATATATGTTAAAGGTAACTTCAGTCTGAGGCTAGCAGCTAGAGTGTAAGTCCAGCCTTTATGTATGATCAGCTGGCTGAAGGTTGTACAATGGTTTGTTTCTGGCACTGGATCGTTAAGTCTCATGGTTTTATGGAGAGGGATGAGGACTTTGTCAGTTACTCAAACTTTGTTTTCTTCATGACTACCTGCTTCAGTGGTCATAATGCCTGGTGTTGGTTTTGTACACATTTGAGGGATTACATACCTGCCTGCTTTGTCCTGTAACCAAAGGCAACCTTGGTGTTTCCTTCCAATTACAGTTAATATGGACACTAGGTTTTTCAAGAGGCACTGTCACAAAATGTAGTAAATCCCTTAAAGTCTGTTTATATGAAACTGAATTGAGATAAAGGCCTAGATTTTGCAGTGCAATGGCTGCAAAAATGGCAGTGTTTGCCATAATTTCTCGGTGAAACTTATAGCAACTTCAGATATTTGCAGATGCACAAATTAAATGCAGAAATTCAGAAGTTGCTATCAGCGATTGCCTACTCCTCCACAAGGTGCACTGTTGAAGTCCTTGAAGATAGAGACCAATTGGGGAGGCTATGGCGTATTGGTATTGTCACTGCACTAATAATCCAGAGACCCTGGTTAATGCTCTGGGGACCTGTGTTCAAATCCCACTATGGCAGATGGTGAAATTTCAATTCAATAAAAAAAAATCTGGAATTAAAATTCTAATAATGACCATGAAACCATTGTTGATTGTTGCAAAAACCCATCTGGTTCTCTAATGTCCTTTAGGGAAGGTAATTGGCCCTCCTTCCCTGGTCTGGCCTACATGTGACACCAGATCTACAGCAATGTGGTTGACTCTTAAATGCCACCTCAACTAGGGATGGGTAATAAATGCTGGCAAGGCCTGCGACACCCACATCCCATGAACAAGTGAAAAAGAAATTAGTGATTGATACACTTTTTATGCTATTAAAAGGTTTTAAAACCCTTGTTGATTGAGGTGTAATTGGGTTTCAATGGAGTATTAAGCCATAATTATTCCTGAACAGCACCCCTAGTCCTGAAAAAAACTAACTTTAATATTTGCGGATTGGAAAATTTCTCCATCTCTGCTAAAAATTCTATAGATTTTTAAAAAAGTTTTTTATACTTCACCTTCTACCTTAATTCCAAAGTAATCTCACTTTATGTAAAAATTATAAAAAATGAATGATAAATGCTACTTATTTATTCTTGGCTTGCTGTCTGTGAGAATTCTTTAATGTTGATCTTGTTGAAACATTTAAGATCCTGAGGGGACTTCATAGGTGTTTGCCGGAAGGATGTTTCCTCTTGTGGGGTTCAAGAGTAAGAGGCCTCCCTTTTAAGATGGAGATGAGGAGAATTTTCCTTTCTGTCAGCAGGTCTTTAGTGTGTGGAATTCCCATCCCCAGAAAACAGTGGAGGCTGACTCATTGAATATATTCAAGGCTGATATGGATTTTTGGTGGACAAGGGAATCAAGGGGTTATGATGAACAGACAGAAAAGTGAGACCACAACCAGATCAGCCATTATTATTGAATGGAGGAAAAGGCTCAAAGGGCCAAATGGCCTACTCCTGCGCCTAAATCCTATGTCCCTAATTGGCTTCTGAGCCTGTTTGGTGGCAGGGATCCTCTATAGCTGGTGCCAAAATAAAATTAATGTCCGGAAAGGTGAAGTTGATGGAGAATTCATTAACTCTTTGTGGGCTGCTTTCTTCAAGTGCTGTCACCTCACCACTGACCTCAAAAATCCATACCAATACTGTATGTCGACATTAGTCTTAACTTCAATGCTAAGTCCATTTCTTCCACTGCCTTACTGAATTTTCCCAACCTAAATGGGAATTTATCCAATTCCTGAGGTATTCCACTCAGCAGACATGCTGGCATTTTATTCCATATTTGTCATTCTTAGAAGTTAAGCTTGAAGTAACATCCATCTTGTGATTTCCTAATCTTATAATCACATTCTCTGGTTCTCTAGCATTGCACAAAGAACTTTTCAACTTCCACCTTATTAATTCCCTTCATAATGTAAAACCATTGAATCAGGCCCCTCAATCTTTTTTATGTAATGAGAACAGGTTGAATTCTCTGAGCTTCTCTTCATTGCACTGTGATCTTAAGCTCTGGAACCGTGCTCGTTGCCTTTTGTACCTTTCCAATGATCCCATAAGTTACACGCCGTGGCCTGAGCTGGATTTCCTAAATGAGATCTCATGAATGCACTGTAAGTTATCAATACACCTTGGACATGTTCGTACGTACACAGGAATTAGCTTATTTCAGGACTGGATAAAGATGCACTGATTGTGTAAATTAAAACAGACACCTACCAGGGTGTTGAGGGCTATAATCCAATCTGGGAGTTCAGATGAAGTTTAGAATCCTCTGATGTGTGTCCGTTGTGCTTAATAGCATGATTTGAACCTGCTAATTGGATTACAGTCTTGGAACACTCTCACAGGTATCTGTCATTCCATTTATTTTTTTTATATAGAATCAAGTTCATATTTTAAACAATGTCAAAAGGCACATTATTATTTAAGGGTCCTGTGCATATGGTGAATGAATGAAGAACAGCAAATTCCTTGCACAATTCTTCTCAATCTTACTTGCCGCAGCCCTGACTATAGAACATCTTCCACTCTGGTAAACAGGGAAATTTGGCATTGCGCAATTTATTTCATTATTTTGAGTCATTCTTGACTTGTGAGCATCACTGACAAGGCCAGCATTTATTGGTCATCTCTAATTGCCTTTGAGAAAGCAGTGAGTGGCTTTCATGAAACACTGCAGCCCATCTGGTGTAAGTGCACCTACTACACTGTTAGGGAGGGAGCTCCAGGGTTTTGACTCAGTGACAGTGAAGGAATAGTGATATAATTCCAAGTCAGGATGGTGAATGGCTTGGAGAGGAACTTCTAGGTGGTGGTGTTCCCATGCACCTGCTGCCCTTGTCCTTCTAGATGGTAGAGTTTGCAGGTTTGGAAGGTGCTGTCGAAAAGCCTTGGTGAGTTGCTGCAGTGCATCTTGTAGATGGTACACACTGCTGCTACTGTGCATCAGAGATGGAGGGAGTGAATATTTAAGATGGTGGATGGGATGCCAATCAAACGGGCTGCTTTAAGCTTCTTGAGTGTTGGAGCTGCACTCATCCAGGCAAGTGGAGAGTATTCTATCACACTTCTGTCTTGTGCCTGTTAAATGGTGGACAGGCTTTTGGGAGTCAGGAGGTCAGTTACTCATCACAGGATTCCAAGCCCCTGACCTGCTCTTGTAGCCACAGTATTTATATGGCTAGTACAGTTTAGTTTCTGGTCAATGATAACCCCCAGGATGTTGATAGTGGGGAATTCAGCAATGGTAATGCTATAGAATGACAAGGAAAGATGGTTAGATTCTCTCTTGTTGGAGATGGTCATAACCTGGCACTTGTGTGTTGTGACTGTTCCTTGCCACTTATCAGCCCAAGCCTGAATGTTGTCCAGCTCTTGCTGCATTTGGACATGGACTGATTCAGTATCTAAGGAGTCGTGAATGGTGCTGAACATTGTGCAATTATCAGCGAACATCCCCACATCTGACCTTATGTTGGAGGGAAGGTCATTGATGATGGTTGAGCCGAGGACACTACCCTGAGGAACTCCGGCAGCCAGGTCCTGGCACGGAAACTATTGATCTGCAACAACCACAACATCTTCCTTTGTGCTCGGTATGACCCCAACCAGTGGAGAGTTTTCCCCCTGATTCCCATTGACTCCAGTTTTTCTATGGCTCCTTGATGCCAGACTCAATCTGCCCTTGATGTCAAGGGCAGTCACTCTGACCTCACTCTTTAATTCAGCTCTTTTGTCCATGTTTGGACCAAGGCTGTAATGAGGTTAGGAGATGAGTGACCCTGGCAGAATCCAAACTGAGCCTCACTGAGCAGTTTATTACTAAGTGAGTGCTGCTTGATAGCAATGTTGACCCTTTCCATCACTTTGCTGATGATCGAGAGTAGACTGATAGGTAGTAGTAGACTAGTAGCAACTGGCCAGATTGGATTTGTCCTGCTTTTTGGGGACAAGACACACCTGGGCAATTTTCCACGTTGTCAGGTAAATGCTAGTGCTATAGCTATGTGGGAACAGTTTGGCTAGGGATTCAGTTAGCTCTGGACCACAAGTCTTCAGTCCTATTGCTGGAATGTTGTCAGAGCCAATAGCCTTTGCATCGTCCAGTGCTTTCTGCTGTTTCTTGTTATCGTGTGGAGTGGATCAAATTGGCTGAAGACTGGCATCTGTGATGCTAGAGACCTCAGGATGGATCATCCACTTGGCGATTCTAGCTGAAGATTGTTACAAATACCTTATCTGTTGCATTGATATGCTGGGCTACCCCTTCAACTGCCTTATTAGTCAAGAATCTATCTACTTCTGCCTTAAAAATATTCAGTGACCCCGTCTCCACCACTCTCTCGGGAAGAGAGTTCCACAGACGCATGACCCTCTGAGAGAAAAAAAATTCTCTTTATCTCCATCTTAAATGGGAGACCCTTTATTTTTAAAATGTATTGCCTTGGTCTGGGTACACAACCTCACAGCTTCCACCCTGTCAAGTCTCCTCAGGATCTGAAGAAGAATCATACAGACTCAAAATGTTAACCCTGTTTCTCTCTCCACAGATGCTGCCAGACCTGCTGAGTTTTTCTAGTATTTTCTGTTTTTTATTTCAGAGTTCCAGCATTTGCAATATTTTGTTTTTATCCCCTCAGGATCTAGTCTGTTTCAATAAAATCATCTCTCATTCTTATAAACTCCAATGGGCACAGGCCCAACCTGCTCAATCTTTCCTCCCCGCTCAACTCAGGTCAGTCATGTGAACCATCCCAGAACAATTATGTCTTTTCTTAAATAAGGAGTCCAAAACTGAAAACAGCACTCTAGATGTGATCTCACCAATGCCCTTGTGTCTCACCAATGTCGCAAAATATCCTTACTTTTCTATTCCAGTCATTTTCCTAATCACTTGCTGTGCCTGTGTGCTAACTTTTTGTGATTCATGTAGCAGGACGCCCAGATCCTTCTGTCCATCAGAGTTCTGCAATCTCTTTCCCTTTAAATAGTACGCTGCTTTTCTATTCTTCCTGCCAAAGTGGACAAGTTCACATTTTCCCACGTTATACTCCACCTGCCAAATTGTTGCCCACTCACTTAACCTGTCTGAATACCTTGTGTCCTCTTTGCAACTTACTTTCCTGCCTATCTTTGCGTCGTCAGCAAACTTAGCAACTATACATTCAGTCCCGTCATCCAAACCATTGATATGGATTGTAAACAGTCGAGGCCCCAGCACTGATCCCCGTGACATTCCACTCGTTACATTTAAAGATCACATAGTACATTATGGAAATACTATCAAATTAATTAAATGCAGCAATGATACCTTAAAGGTAATCATTTGAGTGAAGCATTGAAATCAATCTTGTGTCTCAGCATCAGTCATTCATTTTATATTAGCAAGGTCTGACATGTTCAGTCTCATTCCGTTTCATAAATCAGTCATGTTTTCTTCCTCCTTCTCCCTGTGATCATCCTGATTAGAGCTATTAAAACAGGACGTGGCACAAAAGCTTTGCCTAATACATGATGATGATCATTGTGTTCAAGGCCACTCTTAAAGAAGCACAAGCTTTTCAAGGTATGACTTGGGTTAACAACTGAATAGTTTGTGTCAGGCGGGTAATAAATTACGAAGGGGGAATGTGTCTCTTCTAGCAGATGCAGATACTACTCTAGCTCCAGTATGGCTACCCATTTTGTCCCATGTTTACTGAATCTTCTCGGCCTATATGTTAGTAGTACAACCAAATAATTTAATATTCGCTGCATTTGCACAGAATGAAGCCACAGTTCCAAACATGATTATACCGATGAAAAATTAAGTCTGTGAGAAAATAAGGAGTCAGCTTTGATTACAAAAATGTTAACTGAACCTTTCAAGAAATATTCCAAGCACAATGCTATATTCAGCTTTATTTTAGTCAATATTATCTCCCCTGCAATTCTTCCATGTGAATCAGAAAATGTGCTTTGCTCATCGTTCAAATGGTGAAATTTGAAGTGTTTCACTCAGGCACAATTATGCAAAGCCAAGCGTGACAAATCTCCAGGTTTCTTAGCTGAGAATAGCACAAGTAGAGACTTGGGAGTATTGCTTTTGCACTCTCTCAGCCAGGATATAATAGATAGAGCAAAGGAATTGACCTGCTCGGCTTTTGGTGGGGAGGTTGGGGAACAGTGATGGTAGGAAGAAAAAACTCTGTTTGAGAACAGCATCCATAAGAGCCTTATGGACTCAAAATGTTAACTCTGTTTCCCTCTCCACAGATGCTATCAGACCTGCTGAGCTTTTCCAGCATTTTTTGTTTTTGTTTCAGATTTTTAGCATCTGCAGTATTTTGCCTTTATCCATCTTAATTGCTCTGACACTGTTTTGGAAAGTAGGAATGCGTTTGACTTGAAGTCACAGACAGGTCATTAGATCATCATGCTACAAGTGTTTCTGCGCCATATTAGCTAGCTTGCAATTTGACATCAGTTGAACTAATTTTCATAATCCCCAAATGACCTTGGCTAACAGATTATGTGCTGTTGAATTTTCAATCTGAAGATATCAATCTTGGAGGAACATATCTTTCACTGTGCTCTCTGGCATTGGTGAGATGTTTGGTATGACAGGGAAATAACAGCAATGGGCATCATTTCAATAGCACATCAGCCCAGCTACTGCCAGAGCAGAACAATTCATGTTGAGCATGGTGAATTGAACATTTTCCCCTCACCCTTCAAGTCATAATACTTTAGCACTGCAAGTTGATGAAAATGTGCATTTATAACTGCTCAGTGGGATCAAGGGGCCATCTGGAACCTCCTGAACATCGAGTCCAATAGTTTATCTCCATAGCCAATGAATTTTAAAGGTAGAGAATAGGGTGAATTTGAGGAAAATTATATATAGCAAGAGAAACAAAGGAAAGAAATATTGGATATGAGAAGCTCGAGAAACAGGGCAGAAAGGAAAAGTTTAAAAAAATAGATTGATATAAAATTTGATGAACGTGTAGGAACAGATTAGTGCCTGCAGAAATGACACTCTGCAATTTCAATTGTTTTCTTTCTGGGCTTGCAATGTTCAGTGTCATGTCAGGACCATAAATCACTTCATTAACAGGTCCTTAAAACATGAATTGCCAGACCTAAATGGATGTTGCCAGATTAATTTATACTTACGATCCAAATCTAGCAACTGCTTGAAGTTCATAGTCAGGTTGACAGTTCAAACTTATTCTTGCAAGTCTAGTGGCAGCAGTGTGTACCGTTGACAAGATACGCTGCAACAACTCACCAAGGATTCTTTGACAGTGTCTTCCAAACCCGTGACCTCTACCATCCAGAAGGACAAGGGTAGCAGCTGCATGGGAACGCCACCGCCTCCAAGTTTCCCTCCAAGTCACTCACTATCCTGACTTGGAAATATTTTGTCGTTCCTTCACTGTCGCTGGGTCAAAATCCTGGAACTCCCTCCCTAACAGCACTGTGGATTTACCTACGCCACATGGACGGCAGCGGTTCAAGATGGTGGCTCACTACCACCTTCTCAAGGCCAATTAGGGATGGGCAATAAATGCTGGCCCAGCCAGAAATGCCCATATCCCATGAATGAATATTTTAAAAAATTAGCAGAACAATTCATCCAGCAATTTATGGTGATGTGCAATTAATAACCTAACTCTTCCTTCACATGAATTGATGCTTTTGTTTAGCACTCATAATGGGAGGTGCCAAGAACCTACTATCATTTTTCCAACTCTTCAATTTCTTGGTTAGCATTTCCAGCTCATGGATTCATTTCCTATAGTTGATGCCAATTTTTACAAAAAAAAAGATTAGTCAAGAGAAAAAAAATTACCGATTAACATAGCTAGTCTAAATGTTATCATCCTTGCATTCTGCAGCAACATGAAATGTAATTCCCAGTACAATTAAATCATGAATCATGCCTCAGTTATTGTACAGCACAATGTAATGTTACTGTTTTAATTATATTTGATCCTCAAATAATGAACAAACATTATCTATTGCAGTGTTTTCAAAAGAGCCAAACTGAAAAAATTGCTATTTTCGCACAAGTATATCTGGCTAGTGAATTGTAGGTGTTCCCCCAGATGCATCAGGCCATAAAATATTTCTTCATACAACTTTTAGACTTGATGCAACATTTCTGAGGAACTCTCCTAGTCACAAAACATATGTTGTAAGTTTTCCGCAGCCATTAAAGCCTGCATTGCCAGCCTGATGTTCCAGGCACCAGGAGGATAGCAACAAAGGTTCTTAACATATGCAATACAGATTGACTCAATCTTTGCCCTGTAGAATCTCATTTCAGTAACACATGGCCAGTTGTGCCCACTGATTCAACTGGTATGATTTGGAATGATTGAACTTTAGCTCTTGTTGAAGGTAGATACCTGAGTACTCGTGGAATATTTTCTTTCAATAACAATTGGGCTCCAAATAAGAATCCAGAAAGAGAGAGAGAGAAAGAGAGAGAGAGAGACAAATAAAAAAATGGGTTACACTGCAATTTCAAGGAGTGTTATGAGGTCCCACAGTACAGAGCAGCAATAAACATTTGATTACAAAGCTCTAAATTTCATCAATCATTGAAATTAAAATTAAAATGTCTCGTTTTCTTTCACATTTAAAAAAAAGCATTTTGCAACTCATACTTTGAGGAATTCTAGGGAAGTTGATGAATACAATGAAACACGGTATTTCATTTTATTTGAAGCATTTCTTGAAAAAAAATCAATCGCTGCCCTTGATTTCAAAGTTTTCCCATTTGGCTGGCAATGCCAAAATTAAATTCAATAGGATTTTATTAAAATTTGAGCGGGCACAGAGTTCTAATGTTCCATTCAAAGTATCTGCAAGCTACTTTCTTCAAAGAATGGAATTAAATACCATCAAATATATAATCGAATACATATGAGGACTATAAGGAGATTGGAATTAGTGTTCTTTGAAGAATGAAGGATATGACACTTGATTTAATTCCAAGGACATATGATTTTCAAAGGAGCTTCTTCTGATAAGGGCAGCCTATGAGTTATGAGTGTTTAACAAGGAATATATTGCACTGACAACAATTAATGGCTCCCATTTATTTCCAGGTCTTCATAAATACAGAATTTAGACAACTTGCTACTGCAATCTAATTTGAAATTCATTTTGTGCTGGTAGGATTTGCATGGTTAATTGGAGTAATTTTAATTTCCTCTGATTGTGGTGCTTTGTGCTGTAGGGAATGAGACATGCAATAAGCAAATGGGGCTTATTTACTGCAATTAAACTGATGCATCTTAATATTGCTGGATTTTATAGTGTTTTATCAATGTCAAGCTCTGATTCGTTCCCAATAATAAATTGTCTAACTTAGCCAGGGCTTTGCATAACCCACCGTTGCTTAGTGCTTGTATGTTTAATAACAGAACTGTTTACATTCTTCTGCTTCTTTTGTTTGGAATAGAGACATCAGAGACTGTCCGGGGGGATTTCTGCCTCTCTTAGCCGCTTACTGTGGGGATTTGGAATTATCTGTGGGCTACTTGCCGTTCAAAAACAGCATAGAGGTTCTTCTTATCAGAACTCACAATGTCACAGCTTTGTATGTTTGTCCAGATTTTACTCCCACTGTTCTTGCGGAAAAGGCTACAATTTAAACACTAATGAATTGGTTGGGGTGAATTGCTGTATTTTCTTATATGGGTAGGAGTACAATGCTCAATTATATCCCACGAGTTAGCAGTGCTATGCTCTGTTTTATTGCACATGTTGTGAAGACTCAATATATTAAGCATTACTACCTGTGTATTACCCTATTAATTGTGCAAATATTTCAATAAGTATAGAATACAATGAAATCAGATTGTGGCCATTGAGAGAAAGCTCTAGTGTTATACATTAATTCTTAGGGACAGTGCGTGATACATTTTGCATGTTTGATGTTCTAATTTTTTTTTTACAATTCTCATGCTGATGTTTCGATGTACATATAACAATCATTAACTGACTGGTCAGCCATTGATCTGTATAATGTAATTCAGCACTCGCACTGGGGGCATTGCTTTTGCAATGATCCACTGCAACACTACGAAATTGAAAGCTTGCAATCTGCGGCAATTGCATTGAAACCATCCTGGGCGAGGGGAATGTCTTTTTGTTTCAGAAGCAGCTTTGTGTGGCAGCTGCTACACAAATGCTCATCAGTTTGTCTCATTTCTGAATTACACAAGTTGCTAATTGGCAGTTAAAATGGGAGCACAGTTACTGTGGTGTGGAGCTGTTTTTTTTATAAATAAGTCCTGAGGAAAAATGTCTGCTGAAATTCTATCATGCTAGGTGTCAGGGCGATTTTGCATTTCAGTAGGTGCTACATCTGTTGCAGTAGTTTTTTTTTAACAATCTCTGTGAATTAAAATTGAAAACATTCTCCGATGATATACTGAACAGTCATATCTCTGTTTCTTGGTAACAACCCATTGAAGGAGAACTCGCTACAGCAAATGATAAAAATTTTGTTTGCAAGCAAATGGTGCAGTGTTATAGCCCTGAAACCACATTGGTGATTTTACTATGCACCATTACATTTAACAGTGCAGGATTCCAAGTTTGTTTAAATGATGCCATCTATCTGGCATTAGAAGGGAGGCTCAGGGAACAATCCTGCATATCCCAATCATGTTCTCACCTTTATCAACAAAATGTGCAGGAAGAAGGCAATTTCAGCTTTGTGTGGCATCGCAGTTTGATTCAAATTATAATTCACTTTCTAAATACCGTCTTTCTAAACCAATGGGTTTGTGAATACATTACCTCTACTGAAAAGTAGAAATTGGATTATGTTGATCTGGCCTGAATCATGTTTAATTTAGGTTATTGGTGATTCACCATAAACAGTCTAGGTGAATTCAATAAACAATGTGCACCCAGTAAAGGATTGTTAATTACCACAGACATTCTTATGTCATGATAAAAGCATGGCCCAGCTATAATGAAAGTGTTGGCTTTGTACTTACCCCTTCAGTTTTACCATAGGGCTGGGATGGTGGTACAGATGTTAAATCCAAATTTGATTAATTGCAGGATGTGAATTATTATTGGAATTAGCTAGCAGCTCCAGTCAAAGCTGTACTTAGTATCTTTCTGCGTATTGTTCAGAAAAAGGAGAGGGCACAAGACTGATGACTGGAAGTCAGAGGATTATGATTGCTTATACTTCATGTCTAGCTATTGCCTCTGCAAAGATGGCATCACTTAAACACACTGTCAGGATCCTCTATTATTGAAACTAATCACATACTGTAAAATTTGTCTTAGCATTCATCTAGTTATAACATTCCACCTGCTTATACAATTCAGTAAATCTGAAGGTTGACAAGCTTTTTATTACAGGAAATGGGATGAAAAATAACTGTCTTAAGAGAGTAACTTATGTGACATGGCTTCAGCCACTCAACTTTATACATAGCTGCCAGAACGTGCACCTGGTGGCTGTGAAGAATGTGTGTAACTTGACTGAAGTGGCCACTGGATGAACAGTTAATTCTCCCAACACTGATAATCTGAACTTTCTTCAGTTTATAGGAAAAGTGCCAGATAATCAGGAAGACGCTGCAAAGGTGGTTCTTGTAGCTGGCTGCTTGTCTAAATCATTGTTGAGTGACAGCTCTGGAAGGACAAACGTATTTGGCTGGTCAGCGAGCTCCAATGTTTTAATCTAGGAAATTGCTGAAGAAACATACTGTCAAAGCTTTTCATCTTGCACTCATCAAGATAGCTCACAAGAAATTACCAACAGTAACAGGGGAACAACAATTTATATTGCATGATAAGAGAGTGATGATTGGTCGGTAAGTGGACACTGATTGTTGGAGGCATTGCCATGGAGAATACAGCATGGAACAGATAACTGCTCAGCTTTGTTCAAATTCAAACTGGGCAGGTCGACTCAGATTTGTCAAAGCATTGCCCTGGAGAATGAACCAGGGAATGATTGTTCCATTGAAAAAGATGCAATGTGTGGACAGGGCCCTATGTATGAATATATGTAGCTTCTAGCATGTGTAAATGAGCCACACTGCAAGCCTGACTGACAATCTTAAATTTGTTTTCAGTGTAATTCTTAGTACAATCAGGTTTGTTGAGCAGATTTTGTACAATTGCTGAATCACATCTAATGTTGGACACTATGTTTTAAGTTTTGCAAACAGAGGCTGCTTGGTTACGGTCAATACTTTGCCTATTGTGAACAACTTAAAGGATGTGCTGTTTGATACAATCCACCAATCGTTGGGACATACAGCTTATATATCTGGTATCACACCAGCACTGAAATTCATATACCACATTGCTCAATTACGTGATAGGCAGAATATCCTTTTGGCTTGACAGCAGCATCCTGTTACTGCATTGGAACAGGATACAACGGCTAGCTTCACCTGTTGCTCAAATTGTTGAGGTACCTTACCCTTCCAGGATAATCTGAGGTAGACTGGGCACTTTTCAGGACTGAAAGCAGCAGCCTGAGGTATATTCATGTGTTTGTGCAATACACAGTGAGCGATGATCTGATCAGGGTAGCCATTATCCCAAAAGATGGCTTTGATATACCCTATTACAGCATCAAGTTTGCACAGTGAGCAAATGGCTCAGGCCCTATTTACAAGGTTGCCTATAAGGCCTATCTCATAGCGTGTGGAACTGTAGGAATCCCAATGCTTATATTGACCAGAGAAGGTAGGCTTGCAGTAGACAGTAGTAGAGAACCCATTGGCAGATTTTCTCAACCCATTGGCAGATTTGAGAAACATGCCAGTGGGTTCTCTACTACTGTTTACCGCAAGCCCACCTTGTCTATCATAATGAGTGCAAGATAAAAAGCTTTGACATGTCTCTTTTTCCAGCAATACCCAAGTTCTGTGCTACTTATCTAGAAAATATTCATGCTCATGGAAGAGTCATGATTTAGTAGCAAGAGGTATCCACAGTGGCACACCCAGACAATAGGTGAATTTGAATGCCCCCCAATGGAAAGTTTGGAGGCGGGGGGCATTTAATCTAGAGGGAGGATTTGGGGTGGGAACCCCACTGCCTTCCCACCTCCAGCCAATGAAAAAAGGTTGAGGATGGCCCTCCTGCCCAGCTGCTAATTGAGACCCGTAAGTGGGAAATTAATGCCCACTGGAGGGCTTCATTCCATCACCACTGGTTTTTAGCCAGCGACGGGCAGGGGAGGTCACCACATGCAGAGCCTGAAAAGCAAACCCTGCTGAGTTTTCCTGCAGGCTTTCAGGAAGAGTGAAGGGGTGGTGTTCCCTTGTTCAAAGGCACTCACTGCCTGATTGAGTAACCGAGCATCTGGAAGGGGGGCCCTCCTGAAAGCCACAGCTTGCCCCCTTTTCAGACCTCCTGCCCTCCTCCCAGCTAGCAATCCTGCCCTCACTCACCTGTGGCCTGGGTCCCTCATCAATCATGGGCCTCTGGTGGGTGTATTACCGGCAGCTGCCACTGCTCCCAGTGGTGCTGACGGGCAGTAGAGAGCTGTCAGCCTCTGATTGGCTGGCAACTCTCAGGGGGCGGGATTTCTACTCATGGGCCCTAAATCCTGTGGCAGGCCCAAGGTTGGCCAGTTAAGTGCCTGAGGGCATTTAATTCCATTGGGTCTTCCCCAACAGAGATGATGTGAGGCTTCCACCGGTTCTCTAGCTGAAGGGCGAGACCTTTGTCACCAATATTAAATTCCGCCCTATGTCTTAACATTTATATCATCACATCATTACTATGATAAGGCAGGAAAAAAATTGCGTTTATATTTGCCTTTTAATCGGTGCTTAAGCACCCAATAAAACAACAATTAATAGAAGCTGTGCACATTAATGTGTTTTAAATTTGTTTGTTACCTCGGCAAACTTAAGAAACACAGCCAAGACTTTAAGATTTTGTTAGCATAGCTAAACTACAAAATTGTTACAAATTTATGCCCTAGTTGTTGCATGAACACTGATAATCTCATCTTCTGTTAGTCTTATTGAGTAGCTTCACTTGTGTTAATAAGTATATAATACACAATTCCAAATAGCAACAGTCCTCGGGCCACTAACAGAACGTTGTGTGCACCATCTCTGTCAAGAAGCATGGGTGCGAAATGTCGCCATTGAAAGGTTAAAAAAAATTGTAGGAATTCAAGATGTCAGAAAAGGATAGAAGATTATCAGAGAAGCGAGAATGAAACGATTGAAGAAAAAGATAAAAGAATGATGCCTCATCTCGCCTTTAACAATCCACAACAGGACAACACCCAAGCTTTGATAACTGTTGGAGGAGATTGTTATATAATCTGTGCTCAGTTTGGGACCTAGGTGCAACAGGACTCTCTGACCTATAGCATCCTCAGTCCTGTTTATTTATTTTGCCAAGTCTCTTTTCAGTTCTATCTCCAGTTCCTTTTGTTCCAGCCAGCTTAAACTGCAAATCCACCCCCTTCCCTGTGCCTCCGACAGCCTGGGTGTTGTATGTTCCTTTGGAAGGAACACCTGCTCTAGGACAAGACAGCTCTGTGCTATTTTGCCCTCCACGAACAAAGCAGCCTAGCTGGGTAATGAAACTCATCAAATGTGTAACTGGCGGATTAGAGAGTCAGACGTTAGGGATTCAGATCGACAACCATAGGATTGTGCAGTGAATATCTTAACCTTTAGAAAGATGCCCATTTTCTGGTATCGTGAACTGGAAACTGATGGCAGCTTTCACTGAATTTTCTGCTGTAATCTTCATGTCCCCTCTGCTCCTCCTGTATGTTGCATTGCTTGCTGTCATTTCTATTTCCATTCTACACATTCTACAGTGATTTCTTTCCTTATCATTTATTTTCTTCAAAACTTTACACAATATTCTTGGGTCATCAGATTTTCATATAATGATGCATCAAATGCAAGTAAACATTTTACCTTGCTTGATCAATTTGGAATGTAACATATGAAGAGACTGCACTTTTAAAAATAATATTGTTCTTCTAGTTTCTCATATTTTCATCACATTTGCTCCCTGGCTCCTCAATCAAGTTTCTCCTCGCTGTCAACACAAGCTCCCATTGGCTGTGGTTGTGAAGGAGTACCTACAATCAGTCAGGATCTTCATCATGTTATCAGCCAGCCAGGTCTAGTGTCAGGATGTCATGTGTTGGCAGGTTATTCCTCCTTGGGAGAAGGAATCATGAGCAAGGATGATCTTGTCTTCATCAATGTCCACATAACCTGCACATTTCAGGCAGTGGCCATCAAATAGTGACCAGGAGCTGAAATCTTGGCTGACTCCCACCGCTCTCAACAGCCTAACGGGACTGTGATCAATCCGACGACTCTGACTGATACCCAGGTGAGGCCCACTAACTGGACGCGCATGTGAGTGAGAAGTGAGACTTTCTGTTTTGTGCATTTCAGTTTCATATTGTGTGAATGTTTAATACTAAACCAAGGGTGAAACTTGTAATGTATTAACATTCTGCAGGATTGACTCGATCACTGCTTCGCCACATTGACATTCTTTCCATTGGCTGTACGTGGGTCAGGTTACAATTTCAGTGGCACCATGCCTGAGTGTGCACAGATACAAAAGATAGGTAACTTGCAGCCAGAACTTTCAAACTTGATACAACTGTAAACATCCAAGATTCCTGTTCTCTATTTGTAATAAAATTGGTAAACATGAGTCTAAGCGATGCATTTACAAACAGCAAACAGGAAATTTTCTCTGTCAGTGACCAGCCGAGGGAAAGTTTGCTTTCTGGCTGATCAAAGTCATGAACAGCACTAAAATTAGCAACCACAGCTGGGCTCTGCTCCCAGTACAATCCTGCTTTTATCCTCCTGATATTTCCATAGTTCTAAAGACTCATCTGTATAATATTGTTTTCATATCATTGCTTCACACATCACAGCCACAGTTCAACACTTTACAGAGCGTCCTTTTCTGTTGCCTGACTTGCAGTTGACCTGAAACAGTCCCTACGGAAACATTCCAATAAAGTGAAAAATGATAGCGATACTGAAGATCCCTTGAGCCATGCACTTGATCATCTGTTCCTATTCCCAGCCATTTGTAACATGTGTTCATTTTCTTATACAAAGAGGTTGGAAATATCTGATTTTGGTCCTGAAATGCAACAGATTTTCTCAAAGCTATACTAATGCAACTACTGTGTGTGTTGCTCTGGAGCTAGACACATAAAAGTTCATCACCACAGTCACCTTTTCAGGCACTAGCAATGGGGCCTATTCAGAGGATGGAATTGCAGCTGCAGGTGGCAGATTTCAGTGAGGGTGCAAAGCTCCGACACCTCACACCCTGTTCCTCACTGATGTTTAGATAGAATGGCTCCCTGAACACCCTGAATGAGTAGGTGCTGCCATGGAGAACCCTTCCCCTTTTCCTCCTCTCTCTGCCCGCAGCTTGTCCTGTTCTGTGTAACCTCTGTTAATTTTCCCATTCATGCTGTTTTCCAAGGGGACTGTCTGCTGCTGCGCCAATGTCTGAGAGAAGCTGATTTGTGCTGAAGCCTTGAAGTCAGCAATATCTTCTTCGACGCTTGCCAAATCATTCCTTGTTTTTGCAACTTGAAGCAACCATGGAAAACTCCAAACACATGTAGAATTATAACAACTAGCATAAGAAATCAACCAACAACTAGCCTGCAAGCAGTTGATACTCCGTTGAAATAGCACTGGTCCTTCCTGCTGCTTAATGCATGTTCAGCTGTGTGAGGTGGAGAAAGGGCATAGGCTGGAATGTAAAACTCCAAAATAGCACCATTGGTTGATGTCATGAACTGCTTATTCTGCAGACATTTGATTGCATGCGTATGCACCGTCACCAGGCTAGCACCCAGTATGGTTCACGGTGGAATTGTGCATGCATGCAGTGGGCACCATTTTGGTCCCCCAAATGCCCATTGGTACTGCCCAAAGCGAGGGCATTGCCAAACCCAATTTCACACCCTAGAATTTGATTTGTTCCATACTGAGCCAGCTGCCCTTACTGCCAATGCTACACGGCTTGACCTCTTTACTTAACGTTAGTCACATTCATTGTGAAATTAGCTTAATTATAAATCTCTAAAAATGAAACTACTGATGTCCCATGCTGTGAAGGGAGTATCTCAAATCCTTTAGATATCGAGGCACAGATCACATAAGCATAAAATCCCAAGGCATTAAAAATGTACTTACATTTTGAGAAATGCTGTCAATTCATTTACTAAAAGTCCATAAAGGTATTTGTTGACTTCAGCAGTCCCACTGTCTCTAAACCTCCCTTCTCATTTTTCTACAATGTCAGAACTAATAACCACTTACCAATCCTCCACCTCCTCAACTCCGCCTACTTCCAAAGTTTTAGGCAGTTTTTATATGTAAATGCAGAACCCTAAAATCTTTAGCTGCATTCTCGCTTTCATGAAATGTCTTTCTTCAAAGCACAAAGGAAGTAATCCGGCATTAAGGGCAGGCTGTACAGGTCTCTGAGTTTGGTGAGAGGTTCACCCAAAAGCAGAGCCATATTAAAAAGAATTGCACTAACCTTTACGAGAAGTATTTTCAACGTTTCTATTCCAGAGCTGTTATGATCTGTGCTCAACTGCTAGTCAGACCACAGAGAGGTGATTACTCGGTTTGTAAGATGAGAATAAAGTGAAATAAAATGTGACCATTGGATGCCTGAAATAGCAGAACAAAAACTGCTGGGAATGAAAGCTAGATTAGTCAGCATCTGAAAGGGAAGGAGAGACTCATGGCTCTGTTTTGTTTTACAATGATAGAGTTCTTGACTTGGATTGTCCTTCACAGCATTCATAATATGTGCACGTTTGCTTTTCAACTATTTAAATTGTGATTATAAATATATGTAACTGAATATGCAACAGCTCCAGTCTGAAACACTGCCTTTGGAAAATGTACATTATGGAATAAGATGCTTGTCACTTGATGATGTCACAAAATATGGGCCTCAAAATTGGGCTGTGTAGCTGCAGGTTTTTGGCCTTAGGGGAGTCTTGAGAGGCTAGAGAGCCACTTCCCACCACTTTAGGTGTGGCCTGCCATTGATCACCATCGTAGGAAGGAAGCTTGTTTAGGTGTGTCATGCTTGTGCCAGAAGCATGCAGAGTGTGCAGTTTGTGTGCTCAGTCAGCATCTACCACTGACTTGGCTCCTGACCTGCAATTTTGGCTCTCACTGTTCCTGTTAACACCCTCCATTAAGCACATACAGCTGGGCATGTGTCCAGCTACTCTCCAGCAGTGCTATTTCAGGACATCAGCTTGGGACTTTCACATGAAGCACTTTTGACTTTTACTGCTGCGACAGCTTGTGGAACGCTGTGTACTGTGTTGTTGAAGGATTTCCCAAAAGTCGTTGGAGCCGGTAGGGAGTGGTGTTTGACCTTTGCAAGGAACTGAGTGAATTTTAAAGGCTTCTGAGCAGAAGAGCTGCTCTCAGTCATGGTAGTGATATTTACAGTACCTCTTGGACTGTATGGAGGGGGCACAAGCTGCAGAGAGGAGAAGCTGCGCACAGAGATAGTAGGGGGAGGCAGAGGGTTCTCAGTAGAAGGCCATACCCACCAAGAATCTTCAGAAAGCATTGAATCTAGCTCCATCTCAGCCAGGAGCAGTGTCTGATGCGGCTATAAATTACCAAGGAGGTGGTGACTGAACTGTGCCATCTTCTTGAACTGAACCTGCAGCCACAGAGCACAGCACTGCCTATGGCCATCAAGGTCACTGCCACCCTAACTTTTTACGCTCCAGGATCCTTCCAGACAACACCACCTACATCCCTCAGTTTGCCGTGAACCTCAGCGTCAGGGAGATCACAGAGGAGAGGGGATTTCATAGACACCTCTCTAAACAGAGAAAAGCAAGAAGAATGGGCATGTGGATTTGCCAGGTGCAGAGAGCCATTGACCACATGCACCTGCAGTCCCACATCTCAATAGAAACATGTGCCAGAACTACAAAGGGTTCCACCCTCTTAACATACACCTGGTATGTGACCATGCACAGAGATTGATATTGGTGATTGCCTGTGTTCCTGGGACCCACCATGAATTATTTATCCTGCATCAGTCAGTTATCCCCTCTATCTTTGAGCACTCATATCAAGCCAAAGGATGGTTGCTTGGTGACAAGGGCTACCCACTCTACAAATGGCTCATGATTACCCTCCCTCACCTGACCACACTTGGACAGCACATACACAACAAGAGTCATGTAATGGAGCAAACCATCAGCTTCCTGAAAACAATAGCTCTGCTGCCTGCGCCACCCAGGGGTGTCCCTTCAGTACTCAATGGAACACGTCTCCAAACTCGTGGTGGCCTGTTTCATCCTCCACAATCTGGCAATCATGAAGGTGCAACCTTTGCAACCAGGCCTTCAGTGTCAACCTAGGGAGGAGGAGGAAGGAAGGAAGAATCCAAGACACAGAAGAGTCATATTAGGCTCGAAATGTTAACTCTGTTTCTCACTCCAGAGATGCTGCCAGACCTGCTAAATATTTCCAGCATTTTCTCTGGACAGACTGTCCATTAGCTGCTCATCAGACTCCAGTTCCCCTGCAAACATCCCCACATCATCGTTGCTCCACAATTCCCCGTCTCTTTGTCTCTCTGCCATGAACCACCGCAGGGTCCTCTTGGCCAAAATCCTGAAATAAAAGACACCGCAAAACAATCATTCCATAGCAACGTTATCAAACCACACTTTGAATAGCTTGTAAAACTCTCAACTCTTCACTCTTATGTTTTCCTTTAGAGTTTTGCCTGTCCTCGTGCTCCTACACAGTGCTACTCCAGTGGTTGCAGCATCACTGGTGCAAGACTGCTAACTTGCAGCAGGGGGATCTGCAGATAACCTTGGTCTATGACCTTGCGCTTTAAGCCCTGAAGGTCCATGTGCAGACGGTACCATCTCAACGTGAGTGGCAGCAACCTGGGCTGGCTACCAGACAGCAAGAAGGGCACTGGTGGAGTGGCAGTGGCAGGAAACAGGTTCATACTCCATGGAGGCTCTGGACAGAACCTCAGCAATCCTAGTAATTGTTTGGAGGTCAGATTGCTGGACTGCTGTGATACTCTGCAAGCCCCATTGAGCACTGGTACCTGTAGCCATGAAGGTAGTAAACAGAGCTTGCATGACTCCAGTCTGAGTTTCCAGTGCTGCACTCAGGCTCCTGGTGTGCTGAAATGAAAGTTGAGACATCAACTATAAGATGCTGCATCAAGTGTTCTTAAGGAGCTGGCCATAACCAGTTCCACCAGAATGGACTTCAAGCTTTGCACAAAGGCCTGTGCTAGGCTGGTGCCAGACTCCTTCATACTCTCTGGCATTTAACACAACACTTCTGGCAGGCTTCCCAATGCACCAAATATTTTGTTGTAAATACTCATCAGCCTTCTTCTGTAGCCACCTAATCGATGTGCTTATCAGAAGCTGAAGAAAGGCCACAGGTCTGAAACATTGGACTGGATTTTACAGTCCCCCCAATGGCAGGTTTGAAGGTGGTGGGAATCGTAAAATCCAGCGAGTGTTCTTTTTGCCATTTACCGGCTGCTGCAGACCTATCTGAAATTCTACTTGGTGGGGGGGGGGTTGGGGGGGGGGGGGGGGGGGGGGGGGGCGTGGTTTGGGGTGGGGTCACAGGGAAGGTGACAGGCGGTGTCAGCTGGGAGTGGTGACCAGTACTGGGACTACAGGCAATTCCACCGTGTCAAGGAGCGCAGGTAAATCCGAGGACCGGGGTCTCAGCAGGGGCGATGGGAGGCCGGGGGGAGAAAGGGGAGGACGACCTCATTGGTGGCACCTCCGATTGGCCCAGTGGGGCCCAAAAGGAGTTTCCTCCCTCCTTGACCAACAGCAGCCAGCACGGCTGAGGCTGTCGGGCCTGCCATGATGTGAGCCTCCCCCTCCACAGGTACAACACCACTGGGGGCAGGATGAGATCTTTAACTGACCATTAGGGCAATCAATAGGCCCAAAGGTGGACAAGCCACCTGACACCATGTTAAAAACAAAAAAACTGCGGATGCTAGAAATCCAAAACAAAAAATAAAAAATACCTGGAAAAACTCAGCAGGTCTGGCAGCATCGGCGGAGAAGAGCACAGTTGACGTTTCGAGTCTTCAAGACCCTTCAACTGAACTAAGTAAAAATAGGAGGGGGGTGAAATATAAGCTGATTTAAGGTGGCGGGGGAGGGTGGGGTGGGGAGAAAAGTGTGGTTGTAGGGACAAGCAAGCAGTGATAGGAGCAGATAACCAAAAGATGTCACAGACAAAAGAACAAAGAGGTGTTGAAGGTGGTGATATTATCTAAGAGAATGTGCTAATTAAAAATGGATGGCAGGACACACAAGGTACAGCTCTAGTGGGGGTGGGGTGAAATAAGACTAACAGGGCATAAAAGGTACAGATTTAAAAATAATGGAAATAGGTGGGAAAAGAAAAATCTATATAAATTATTGGAAAAAACAAAAGGGAGGGGGAAGAAACGGAAAAGGGGTGGGGATGGAGGAGGGAGTTCAAGATCTAAAGTTCAGTATTCAGTCCGGAAGGCTGTAAAGTGCTGAGTTGTAAGATGAGGTGCTGTTCCTCCAGTTTGTGTTGAGCTTCATTGGAACAATGCAGCAGGCCAAGGACAGACATGTGGGCAAGAGAGCAGGGTGGAGTGTTAAAATGGCAAGCGACAGGGAGGTTTAGGTCATTCTTGCAGACAGACCGAAGGTGTTCTGCAAAGCGGTCGCCCAGTCTACGTTTGGTCACTCCAATGTAGAGGAGACCGCATTGGGAGCAACGAATGCAGTAGACTAAGTTGGGGGAAATGCAAGTGAAATGCTGCTTCACTTGAAAGGAGTGTTTGGGCCCTTGGACGGTGAGGAGAGAGGAAGTGAAGGGGCAGGTGTTGCATCTTTTGTGTATGCATTGGGAGGGTGCTGTAGGTGGGGGTTGAGGAGTAGGGGGTGATGGAGGAGTGGACCAGGGTATCACGGAGTGAACGAACCCTATGGAATACCACCACGGGGGGTGAAGGGAAGATGTATTTGGTGGTGGCATCATGCTGGAGTTGGCGGAGGATGATCCTCTGAATGCGGAGGCTGGTGGGGTGATAAGTGAGGACAAGGGGAACCCTATCATGTTTCTGGGAGGGAGGAGAGGGCGTGAGGGTGGATGCGCGGGAGATGGGCTGGACACGGTTGGCCCTGTCAACGACCGTGGGTGGAAAACCTCAGTTAAGGAAGAAGGAGGACATGTCAGAGGAACTGTTTTTGAAGGTAGCATCATCGGAACAGATGGAATGGAGGCGAAGGAACTGAGAGAATGGGATGGAGTCCTTACAGGAAGCGGGGTGTGAAAAGCTGTAGTCGAGGTAGCTGTGGGAGTCGGTAGGCTTGTAATGGATATTGGTGGACAGTCTATCACCAGAGATTGAGACAGAGAGGTCAAGGAAGGGAAGGGAAGTGTCAGAGATGGACCATGTGAAAATGATGGAGGGATGGAGATTGGAAATAAAATTAATAAATTTTTCCAGGTCCCGACGAGAGCATGAAGCAGCACCAAAGTAATCATCGATGTACCAGAGAAAGAGTTGTGGGAGGGGGCCGGAGTAGGACTGGAACAAGTAATGTTCCACATTCCCCATAAAGAGACAGGCATAGCTGGGGCCCATGCAGGTACCCATAGCCGTGCCTTTTATTTGGAGGAAGTGAAAGGAGTTAAAGGAGAAATTGTTCAGTGTGAGAACAGGTTCAGCCAGACGGAGGAGAGTAGTGGTGGATGGGGAATGTTAGGGCCTCTGTTCGAGGAAGAAGCTGATAGCCCTCAGACCATCCTGGTGGGGGATGGAGGTGTAGAGGGATTGGATGTCCATGGTGAGGAGAAGGCGGTTGGGGTCTGGGAACTGGAAATTGTTGATGTGACGTAAGGTATCTGAGGAATCACGGATGTAGGTGGGAAGGGACTGGAGAAGGTGAGAGAGAAGGGAGTCAAGATAGCGAGAAATGAGTTCCATGGGGCAGGAACAGGCTGACACGATCGGTCTACCGGGAAAGTTCTGTTTGTGGATTTTGGGTAGGAGGTAGAAGCGGGCCGTCCGAGGTTGAGCGACTATCAGGTTGGAAGCTGTGGGAGGAAGATCTCCAGAGGAGATGAGGTCAGTGACAATCCTGGAAACAATGGCTTGATGTTCAGTGGTGGGATCATGGTCCAGGGAGAGGTAGGAGGAAGTGTCTGCGAGTTGACGCTCAGCCTTCGCGAGGTAGAGGTCAGTTCGCCATCCTCCGTGACATCCTGGTCCACTCCTCCATCACCCCCTACTCCTCAACCCCCACCTACGGCACCTTCCCATGCATATGCAAAATATGCAACACCTACCCCTTCACTTCCTCTCTCCTCACTGTCCAAAGGCCCAAACACTCCTTTCAAGTGAAACACCATTTCACTTGCATTTCCCCCAACTTAGTCTACTGCATTTGTTGCTCCCAATGCGGTCTCCTCTACATTGGAGAGACCAAACGCAGACAGGGTGACCGCTTTGCAGAACACCTATCGTCTGTCCGCAAGCATGACCCAAACCTCCCTGTCGCTTGCCATTTCAACACTCCACCCTGCTCTCATGCCCACATGTCTGTCCTTGGCCTGCTGCGTTGTTCCTGTGAAGCTCAACGCAAACTGGAGGAACAACACCTCATCTTCCGACTCAGCACTTTACAGCCTTCCGGTCTGAATATTGAGTTCAACAACTTTAGATCATGAACTCCCTCCTCCATCCCCACCCACTTTCCGTTTCTTCCCCCTCCCTTTTGTTTTTTCCAATAATTTATATAGATTTTTCTTTTCCCACCTATTTCCATTATTTTTAAATCCATACCTTTTATGCCCTTTTAGTCTTATTTCACCCCACCCCCACTAGAGCTGTACCTTGTGTGTCCTGCCATGCATTCTTAATTAGCACATTCTCTTAGATAATATCACCACCTTCAACACCTCTTTGTTCTTTTGGCTGTGACATATTTTGGTTATCTGCTCCTATCACTGCTTGCTTGGTCCTACAACCACCCCTTTCTCCCCACCCCCCTCCCCCCCCCGCCACCTTAAACCAGCTCATATTTCACCCCTCTCCTATTTTTACTTAGTTCAGTTGAAGGGTCTTGAAGACTCGAAACGTCAACTCTTTTCTTCTCTGCCGATGCTGCCAGACCTGCTGAGTTTTTCCAGGTATTTTTTATTTTTTGTTTTGGATTTCCAGCATCCGCAGTTTTTTTGTTTTGTCAGGTGGCCTGTCCACCTTTAGGCCTATTGATTCCCCTAATGGCCAGTTAAGGACCTCATCCTGCCCCCAGTGGTGTTGTACCTGTGGAGGGGGAGGCTCACACCATGGCAGGCCTGACAGCCTCAGCCGTGCAGGTTGCTGTTGGTCAAGGATGGAGGAAACTCCTTTTGAGGCCCTGCTGGGCCAATCGGAGGCGCCACCAACTAGGTCGTCCTCCCCTTCCTCCCTACCCCCCCGACCCTGGTCCGGCCTCTTGAACCAGGCCTCCCATCGCCCTCGCGGGGACCCCGGACCTCGGCTTTACCTGCGCTCCTTGGCACAGTGGAATTCCTGTAGCCACCACCCCCAGCTGACACTGCTGGGACTACAGAGCTGCTGGACCCGGGAAAGGAGCAGAAGTTGTGCTTTAAAGTGGTTAATGCTACTCCCAGCATTAAACTGCAGCAGCGCTGCTGGCAAGATTGTGGGCAAGCTCCGCCCTGATCTTTTTAGCTGTAGGGGTGGGGGAGGGGGGTCACGGATCACGGCGCCCCATCAAATTTAGCCCGTTAACTCTGTTCCTCATGTTGAGTATTTCAAACAGTTTCTGTTTTTATTTCAGATTTCCTGCATCCTCAGTGCTCCCTTTAAGCAGTGTCAATTAGTCTTAAATGATGCTAACGACTTTGGACCCCCTGCTGATACATGCAGCTAATAAGCAGCGCATTTAGCACCGGCTGCACACTGCAAGTCAGCAGGAAGCATGAAGGTGGCATGTCACGTGTATTCTAATCAATGGGAGTGGGTTTATGAGCATTGTGATCCCCACGCCCGTTTTCAGGGGTTATCCAATATTCCACCCCCCCTACCCCCTCTGAGTGTTTGAAAAAAGCACTACTACTGGGCCCGAATTTTTCAGGAGGCAGGCAGGCTCGACAGGAGGGGGCGGAGGGCAGACATGGGGCCGATCGCCACCCGCGATCGGCTCCGGGCCACTATTTCACACAGGCAGGCCAACTAGGGCCCGCCCAGTGTAAGGCGCGAGCCCTGTAATGCTCAGCGCTACCTGTGCGGGTGGTGGGGGGGGGGGGGGGGGGTGGAGGAGAGAGAGTCAGGGCCAGCGCACTTTCACGCATGTGCGTGAGAGAGCTCTACAATCTCCCTGAGGTACGGAGCTGCCGCAGGGCCATTGAATCGATGTTGAAATAATTAAATAAATGAAGAAAAAATTTAATTAAACATGTCCCCTCATGCGACCTCTGGGAAATGTTTTTATTTATATATTAAAAGTTTTAGGAAACCTCATCCCGCTCATGGATGAAGTTTCCTAAAAATCGTAAAGGCCGCTTGGCCTTTTCGCCTGCCAGCCAACCTTAAGGTTGGACGGGCAAGTGTTAACAATCACATTAATGACGTCCTTAATGGCCTTAATAGGCCGTTTATATTTTGGCAGGCACGCAACCAACTCTGGTGTGCGCCCGCCGAACGAAACATCGCGAGACAGCGCAATGATGTCGGGACACACGGCTGATGTCATTGCGCATCATTTTATGCGTTGGCATGTCAGGCCCGGTCCCGTCCATTGACTGAAAAATCCTGGCCCTGGTTTCCTCTCCGTTTGGTTTCAGTTATATTACCCATTGTTGAACAGAAATCTGGCTCAGGCTTACACATTGAAAACCTACCTTTGCAGATAATCATTACAGTACAAAAACAAAAACAGAATTACCTGGAAAAACTCAGCAGGTCTGGCAGCATCGGCGGAGAAGAAAAGAGTTGACGTTTCGAGTCATTACAGTGTTGTGTTTACGGACAATTGTT
The DNA here is from genome assembly GCF_017639515.1 of Carcharodon carcharias. Classification (NCBI taxonomy): domain Eukaryota; kingdom Metazoa; phylum Chordata; class Chondrichthyes; order Lamniformes; family Lamnidae; genus Carcharodon; species Carcharodon carcharias. The sequence continues at coordinate 7,676,245 of NC_054488.1, read as the reverse complement.
TTCCCCTAAGTTAAGGTTCACTGGTCTCCTGATGACTCTTTGCTCTGCTACATAACAGTTGTCATCAAGGGGGAGGTCTCTACCTCAAACACTGCTCAGATTCAGGCTTGTCCAGAACAATGGGCTGCACACACCACCTTCCTGTTATTGCCCTTTGTCTTCACCTATTCTGGTAGGGACCACCTCATCTTTGCTTGGTAGGTTCCAGATACCCATTCCTCCCCCCTCACAAGTAACATGTGGAGTTTACCATGCAAGGAATCCTGAGGTTATAGCTCACAAAAGTAACTTATAAACTATGAATTGTATGTTATCCTATATGACTGAGAATGTCTTTGAGCACATATGGAAATAGAAATTGAATCAGGCAGTGGCACAAAACAAGCCGTATTGGACCAATCACCTGTTATTCTCAGATCCTGATATTTAATTCCATCGATTGAATTTAAAAAGCAATCTGAAATCACTCATTTTGCGCCACTACCTGGGTCGAATTTCTCTCCCATTGTGTTTAACAACTTGCACCCACTGAGTTACTTGTTCATCGTTAAGACCATGCGCAATAATTACTCTTCATCTTACAGCGTTTAATTTTGGAATGTGCAAATAAATTTAAAATTAATTTCATGCTAACAAATTCCAATTTAAATGGGTGGCACCATGTTTGCTGTAGAGCTCTTGAGTATATCAGTGGTTTTATTATGAAGTAATTATGTTAGCGCTTTTGCTGTTTGCAGGATTTACTTGTAATTTAGTACAAATAAGCTTATTTTTCACATCAGTCTTTTAAACACATCAAAAATGACTGGGTATTTGAGATATTTGAAAATGACTGAGCTTTGGAATTCTATTTTAGTTATGAGCTATTATTAATTTGGTATTATAATTATATACAATATAATATATAATAAATATAATTTGATAATTAACATTAATCTCTACTCTCCTTCAAGGGATTGTTTTTCCTTACATTTTTTGGGTGTGTGGATTATTTTCTCATCTTTTGGAAGCTGTTTCTCCTCATTACTGGTTCATGATCATTCTGGTTTCAGCTGTTTCTTAACACTGGTTCTTCCTGTGGTTCCGAGCACTTTTCCCAGATTCCTTTTTGATAGCCCTTACTTAACTTGGGGTTGGCTGTTTCTCAGCATTCCATGAGAGTAAGCAATGTTATCTCATCTATTCTTGTCAGCTCTACTTCTGAGTTGTGTTGGCTTCCTGCTCTGGAATCATTCTGTGTTATGCTGTTTAGCTTATGGTAATTTTGATTATCTCCATATCAAATCTGTTGATGTGTGGTTGAAACAAACATGTGGAAACTAGTCATTGACACTAGTGCAAGAAATATTCTCATTTAATTAAAGGTGCAATAATTTGCATTTCTACACGTTGTGATGCTGAGTACTTCCTCTCTGATTGTGTTTGCAACAAAATGGTGGTCATTCTTGTGGCAATTGTGAATTATCTTTCTCTTGCATGTTTTGTTCTTCACAAACACTTCTGCTGTGAAATGGATGAAGATGACCTAGAACCATTCCACTTAGTGTAATCATCAAAAGCAGACAAGGATTTTCATCTTATCGGTCCATCCAGGCTGTATTTGACCAGTGTGCTATGTGTTAGGCAGCTCAGTGAGCAGGGGGAATGATTTTATGCCGCTATATCAAAACTTACAATCGGCAGAAATGTTTCCTTTCCACACTCTTGAAATAAAGCAGGATGAAAGCGTTGATTTTGAAACTATTGTGCACAATAAATCTTCAGACTTTGCTACACTGCTCTACTCTTTTTCCTATTTACTCTCCTTTAATCCAGTGGTGTGTCCTAATTGTTGATTTTTAATGTGAAAGCTCCCATTCATTTCCCTATCAACACCCGAAATCTCTGTTTGCAAATGGATGTGTATGATTGAGATGACAACTCGCAATATTACCCATGAATGGATCGTCATAGATTCCATTTAAGCGTTTTTCCACTGAAATTTCAAATGTGTGCTTTAACATCTCATTAACATTGCATATTGCTTTCAATACTGCATTGTGAATCACAGGAAATGCGTCCCATAAATACAAGTTGCATTTAGCTTATGTGAGTGTTGAAATGCAGTTGTCTCACAGTCAGTGGCATGTCCTCACAGTAAACAGACTGACCCCCATTCAGGTATTGACAGCAAAGGTCTACTTTGGATCTTCTGGACTGTGAATGAGAACAATGACCTTCTCCTCCGACCCTTTATATCTTAAGGACTAAAATACAGGGGGATAAAAGTTATGCTCAACAGGACGGGCAACATCTTGTTGAGGAAGAAACAGAGATAACAGATGGAATTTAATGTGGGCCATGGGGATCTTTGCCCAACTGTTAGAGAACTGGCAGGTGGGTGGCGAATACAGTAGACCACAGAAATCACAGTTTCATCTGGAAGGAATGTTTGGGGTCCTGGACAGGAAGGAAGCAAAAGTGCAGGTGTTGCGCCTACTGTGCTTGCATGGGTGGTACCATTGGGAAGGGAAGAGTTGTTGAGGGTGATTGAGGCCAGGAGGAAGACATAGTTTGGACCAGTACTCTTATTTCCCAGTTTTTACTGTTTGTCTGTTCCGGAGGAGTACTAGACGGTTGCAGAGTGAATGGTCCCTTTGGAATCCTGAAAGGATGGGTTAGGGGAGATGTGTTTGATGGTGGTATGACGCTGGAGGTGACAGAAATGGTACAAGATGATCTGTTGGATGTGGAGACTGGTGAGGTAGAAGGTGAGGACCTAGGGGAACTCTATCATGGCTCTGGGAGGGAAGGGGTGAAAGGAGAAGTTCAGGAAATGGAAGAGGCAAGGTTGAGGGCCATGTCCAGCATGGTGGATCCCCAGTTGAGGGAAAATGAAGACTGATTAGAAGTGCTCGTACAGAAGATGGCATCATCTGAGCACATGTACAGAGATGGTGAAACTGGGAAAACGAAACGGATTCCTTACAGGAAGCAGGGTGGGAGGAATTTTGCATGTTGCAGACTCAGTGGGTGGAATTTAATACCCTCCTGGAGACAAGTTCAGAGGTGGGGCGGGGGGGTGCAGTGCGATCTGGCAGGAGGGTGTGTGTTGGCAATCATGCCACCTTCCCATCTCCTTCCGATTAAGTCAGCAGTGGGAAGGGCTGCGGGCGGACTTCCCACCCGGAGGCCAAGTGAGGGAGCCTCCTAAAGGCCTCATCCCACTGCCGCTGGCATTTAACCACCAGAAGGCAGTGAACTCGCCATCTGGCAAGGCTTCCAACAAACCTCATCGGTCTCTTGGGGGCAAATGTCCTGTGTTCAAAGACAATCTGTATCCAATCGCAGGGCCTAACATAAATTTCGCTAAAAATTTATTAAAGTTTTTTAAACCCTACATGAAACTCCATCCGGCCGCTGGACGAGGTTTCATGTTTTCTCTATTTCCCGCTGGGGATCCTGGCCGACCCACTAACCTTAAGGTCGGACGGGCAGGTCCTTTAATTGTTTTAATTATCCTATCAATGGCCTCACTTGGCCATTGACAGGTCGGCAGACGCACAGCTGATTTCACTGTGCCCTCGCCTTCCTGTAAATTTAAATGGGGCGCGGTGATGTCGGGGGTTCCCGTGTCATTTTACACATCAGCGAGCGGGCCCTGCCCCCTGCTCGCCAACGGCAAAATCCAGCCCACAGAATGTAACAGCATCCTAGGAAGTCACTCGGCCCCTCGTCCCTGTGCTGTTTCTTGGCAACAATTATCCATTGGGCTTTCTTCCCCTTCACCTTATATCCTGTTACATTTTTATTTTTCAAACGCTCATCCGCTTCTTTCTTAATGCCTACCTTGGGTTCTGTTTCCACTATTGGTTTTGTTAAATGATGTCATGTCTGAACAATTGCCTGCAGAAAATTACATTCTCCCAGCCTGCCCCTTTTATTCTGATTCACCGGCCAGTGAAAATAATGTTTTCCCAATTCGTTTTTTTATCCAAATTTTCTCAGATTTAGACCCTCACCATCTGGGACAGCAGCAGTAGTAGCTAAAGTTACAGCACAACTTTTAATAATGTGTAAAAAGAACACTTTTTTCCTTCAGAAGAAATGATTAAAGCTAATATAAATTGTAATGACCTTCAGAAGCTAGCTGATGATTTTTGGTAGAAGCTATCATGCTAATTTTTTGACAGCTGCTTTAATATCATTTAAAATTTCCTAACCCTTCGTGTCTAATCTTATTAGTTGACCAACAGCAATGTAATCTCATATTTGTTCTATTAGCTGCATGGAACACCTTGTCTGTACATGTAAATCTACTTCTCCAGCAGAAAAAAAACATGCACTTCTTTTGTAAAAGAAACAAACGATGATTAATGTGTTGGTTTTAATTAACATGCAGTGACAGATTAATGGTGCACTTGGTGTGTCTTCCCCTCCCTGCGGGAGTGGGCACTGATAGGACAGGTGGTGAGAAGGGACACGAAATTCAATTTTCTCCTCATTTGCATACATATGACAACCATCTGTGCTAATAACACCACAACATCTCTATCAGGTATCGCATTAACAAAACTCATTTTCAGTCAACAAATTTCACAGAAATGGTCAACACTCACAGCCCATTTTAGAAAGCAAATTCTTGAATAGTTGGCATTATGTGCGTGTGTATGTGTGAGGAGCATAGTTAAGGCCATGTAGAAAAAGGAAAGCATATCTCAGAGTAACAAGGCACTAATTTGATTCATTGTGTTGGCCATGGTCAGCTTTCAATATCTTAACCATCTGTGAGTAGAATTTCTTTTTGCTTCATCTGCTAATTTCATTTCAATCCAAGCCACCGAAATATTTATAATGTTAAATAGAATTTTAATTTGGATAAACACATAGTTGGTTCGATGCGGAACATCATTGTACCAAACCCACTTATGCTCAATCCCATTATAAAAAATTTCTAAACCAAGCATAAAACGTCCCTTAATCATCTTGTATAGCAGCATGCAGGACAGGACTCGATTCATTGCCCTGTTTCATCCATAAACACCACCACAGCTTCAAAAGCATAAAAGGCATTTCTGCAAATATACCTTCAGTATTTTCTGCATTCGTTCTAATTACATTTTAAAATTCAAGATTTAGTGGGTTATTTTAGAAACATTTTGCAGATTGGAAGTTAATTCAATCCCTGATCCAAGCTAAATATTCTCACCAACCAATGATACTAACCTTGGCAAGCAATTAATATGTTCAGTGTAGACTCCTCTTTATTGCAGATTAAAATTAAAGATATGTGCATGAATGCAGAACACTACTTGACAACGATTGCTGTTTTAATAAACCAGCAAACTCGCATCTAAAATGCTTAACTTTGAACGCTGAGCAAATTTCTGCTCCAAATAGTAATAACGCTTGATCTACTAGGAGTATCTTCTTGCTCTTTAACTCTCATTTATTAATTTAAACAGCCATTGTACGTGCAGGGCTTATAATGCTGCAATACGGCATGGGAGTCTGTTTTGGATGTAACATGAGCTCACAAATAACACTGTTCAGCTTTGCCTAATAGGAACCCTAATAAAAGAAAACATTCATTTGGAACATAAGCTTTACAGTCAGAATTAAGTAGCTGGGAAAATTACTCTGTCGAAGGACCTGCTGACCCCCGCTGAAAGATTACCACCATTGGCATTTTGCTATCTGCGTATTTGCCTCCTCATCAGCAGAAATTTCCAACAGAGGTTTTCTTCATGCCTATGTGGATGGTACCAAACGCCAATGAAGCATGATTTTTGGTCTAGCTTTGTTTAGTGCCTCTGCAGTTGCCTAGGTTTATTTTTCACTGAAGAGATCAAGAGGTGCCCCAGGTAACTCCCTCTGTGCAGAAAATTGCAGGCACAAGACCGTGTCCCACTATTTCATGGTATAATACATTGGTACAGCAACAAACTATGACACTTAATCACTGTGGCTATAATTATGAGAATGAACTGTTTTGTTTCACAGGCAGTTCCTTGTCCAAACCAAAAGAAAAACAAATCAAATCAAAGTTGGTTACCAGGGTGGAAAAATAACTTGAGTCCTGACAGGAAGTCAGGCGCAAGTATGTGTTGAGGTATTGGACTATGAACTTCAGCAACAACATCTTGCTACTGACTTGATTGCAGAGCAGCAAAACAGACTTCGATTGTCCAATTAACATAAACTACAAGCCCTTGGGCAATTACCCATTGTAAATGTAAGTCCAATAAAAACATGGATCGATAACTTAGCACTAAATTCTCTCACCTTCCTGTCGTTGGATTAACTGCTTTATTTTACTGGGCAGTTGAACCTACACTGCATTTGCGATGAGACTGTTCAGTATTTTAATGCTTCTGGCGTGGTAGCAGAGTTAGTACAAATTAAACTTGCAAGTAGAGGATGCACATATCAAACTCAGAACAATTTGTCCTTGGTAGGTATAAATACAGTAGAAGCGTTCATTCGTTCATTCACTCTTTGTCACCTTAGCCTTAGTGAGGCCATTGACATCTCTTGCTTCTTCTCTGGTTTTCTTCAATTCTCCCTTAGTCCACGCCTCAATGTTATCTGATTTTTCTTCTTCCTCTTCTGCCTTTACCCTCAATTTCTCCTTCAATTGTTGCCAGGACAACACTGTCAGGTTTTCATTTTCACTATCTGTACTTGGCTGTCCCCCTCTCTTTAACTGTACTGAACAACCCTTTTGATTCCTGAACTTCTACTTTTGATCTGACCCGCTCAATTATCTTTCTGCCCAACCAGCTGATTCTAATGCATCTTCCAACATAGCCACATTTCAAAATAGATGCAATTCCCTTTAATTTCTGTCATGTGTCCAGTTAATGCTGTACGTAAAAAGTTACAATCTCTTAGTTATTACATAAATCTACTAGAGTTCTGCACAGTGCCATTTGCCATATAAGGGTCTGGTGCATACAGGGTTAATGTGGGACTGAGTATAGTACTGTCCACATAGTGATGAAAGAGAATACATGAACCACACCCAGGGTCAAGTCTGGTGTTGGATACAGCCATGTGTACCAGCAAGCAGGGAGGCAGCTTCTAGTTTGTACCCATTACTGTATATTTGTATATCGTTCAAAGAGTCAATAAAGACTTAAAGTTAACCTACGTATAACTATGCAGACTTTGTCAGACCCACAGAACTGTAACCAACACCCTACAACACCATTGGTTCTGAGTAACCTAAATAGGGATCTACTTCAATTCCTAAAGGATGGTAAATGGGTGAGCTATGGAGTTTGCCTGAAGAAGATTATCTGGCCACTATCACATTGCCACTTGTGAGAGTTTCTATGTGCAAAGTAGCCATGTGTTTCCTGCATTACAACAGTAACTACACGTCAAAAATACTTAATTGTCTGTAAAGCAATTTGTGGGATTCAGGTCATGAAAGGCGCTAGGCAAATGAAAGTTCATCCTTTCTTTCTTACATTCCTTAAAGATTTGAAATAATAACTGTGCAGCTGAATTTCCTTTGATTCCGCATCTTTTCTTGCACTTTTCTGGTCTGTCTTGTGCCAGTTATTATTGTGGCAACTGAACATAGATCACCCGGAAAACATTTTAAATCTACAGCCAATGTGCATCAATCAGATGTTCAGCTTGATTAATCCTTTTGGCAGCCCAGGAACTACTGAATGAGTCCAACTGCTCTGGAATTCCTTGGAGCTATGCTTGGGAGGGTATAAATAATCAATCAAATTACTCTCAGGTACTAATTGGACATCAGGTTTCAGATTTCTTGTTAAAATAATTTCAAAAAACGCTCTTCTGTACTTCTGTGTTTGGGATAAGTGTCCCTGCAATATAATTGGTGCAAATAGCATAAAGCAAGGCCTCAAAAATTAACAGCTTCCATTTGTAACAAGTTCTTCCAGCCTCCACTACCAGCTTAGTGCCATGATCAATGCAGAAAACACATGGTGATGGTGCTAAGGCTATATTCAATTATCCTCTGCATGTAAAGACGGGCTCATTCTGCACTGATTAACAGCTAGTGGATTTTCTATTACCTGGGAGTGATACTGAAATCATGAAGGAATCACTGGCCAGACCTGACAATATCTCCATCTCTGTGTTTAATTTTATTGCAATGCAAAGATGCATTCAATATAAAATTTCAAGTCAGCTCCACGGATATATTTCATCCCCCGTGCCCCCCACCCACCCCCCACTCCCCTCAGCAATGCCATTCACAGTCAAAGAGTCAACTTTGGTATCCACACCAATGGTACACAGGTTTACTTCTTCACTCCTTCCCTCAACTATCTCCATGGGGCAGAATTTTACACCCCACGGGCAGGCGCGTGCCCAACACGATCAGGTGTAAAATAGCACAAGAAGACGTTGGGTGAGCGTCCCAACGTCATCTCGCACATGCGCAATCTTCAGGTCGGCGGGTGAGCGCCGGTGCTGGATCTGCGCCCGCCATCAAATAAAAGGCTACTTAAGGCCATTAAAAACCCAATTGATCCCGATGTTATGTTACCCGTGTGATTTCACGCTCGTCGCGTGGGCAAAACGGGCAGGCGGGCAGCCTACATTTTGCAAAACCTCGTCCAAGGGTGGGATAAAAAGTGTCGGCAGTATTGCCAGTGTGAGGAGTGAGGAGTTTAGGAGTTAGTTTGCTGCTGGCTGCTTATTTGAACTTGACAGCTTCCTCTCTGTCCTGAGCTTCAGTCTTAGTATTTCTAGGCTTCATTTCAGGACTCATTGATGTCTCCAAGGCCTCCGGAGAATTCAGACCGTGTGGACCCAGATATCAGACAGCCTGCTGTTACCCTGGTAATGGGAATTGTGCTCTCTGCTGGAGGCACCTCCTCTTAGAAGAAAGAGAGGGGCAGAAGGTGGTTCTTCAGGGTCCTGCGAATGAGTCCGTGATGGGAATCTAAGGGAGAACAACGACATGTCATTAGTTTAAGTCATCACACTGTCACTGTGCATGCCAGGTGCCCTGGTGAGGCAATGGAGATCTGCATCACGGTGCCATTGTCTTTCAATGATCAATCGGGACTCCAGTTTTGAGGCTCCATCAATTAAGAGACTACACAGGAATGATTGCACCATCCGAAACTCTCACCTCTGTGCACTGCACTCTTACCTTCATCTGACACCCCAGCCTCTCCACGACTGGCTGACCGAGGTGTGTTGGCGCTTCTCCAGCTCCAAGGCATCCTGCTCAAACGTTGTCAGGATTAGGAGGTTTGGGGGGACCTCCGGTTGTCCGTGACCTCTCAATATGGTTATGGCTCCTCTTCTGCTGAAAGGACAGAGGAGCATTAAACCACTCTCTACCTGCAGCGCCACTGCAGCCTGGCCAACCCCAGCTGAGGAACACCTCACAGGGCACATCAAAGTCGTGGCCCTCAAGCCACAAGGCGCTCAGGCCAAGTAGCCAGGGCTCACCCCCTTGGCCAGCTCTGGTGTCAGTGGCAGTTGGCGCTCAGACTTTAATGCCCCTGAGCTCCGGGGGGGAGGGGGAGGGTCAGCACTTAACACTTCATCACACTGATCCATACCAACATGCTACCCGCCCTTCCCGAGCGCAGCAAGTCATTAAACGTTTTGTGGCAGTGCACCATGTGCGCCGCACAACGTTGTGGCTGCTGACCTGCGCTGACCATTCTGCCAAAGCTTTTTTAGTTGGGTGCTGTGGCCTCCTCGTTCCATCTCTGGGGACGAGAATGGCCCTCGTGGCAGCCACCTCCTCCAATAGCACTGCGAGGCACTTGTCTGAAAACTGGGAGGTCAAATACCCACCTGACCTGCCATCCCACCTGGCAGCTCCAGCCGAAGTTGAGGCCATAGCTTTGGTCTCCAGAATGCAGAAGAAATGTTCTTGCCTGGAAGCCTTCAAGGAGCTGCCTGTGTCGTTTTTAAACCACCCATTGGTTAAAATGCCAATTGGACCCCACGCCAGACATGCCCTCACCCTCACTCAGCCCTTCCCGACCATTGGGAAGCTGTGTTTCATGCTGGGCAGGCCTTAATTGGCCAGCCAGCATGAAATTGTGGTTGTGGGCTGATCGCGGGCCTGGGCCTGTTTCCTGACCAGACCTGGGCTCACTGATGGCATAAGCCCGCCCAGGGTAAAATTCAGGCCCCTATTGTAAGCCAACATCATGCCTTGTTTCAGTCACAACTGCCCCCAGCTCAATATCTGCATCGTATTTGGCCTCCACAATAATCTTCACTCTCTTGCCAGTGATTCAATTCTCCTATCTGACCACATTCAAGATGAAACTAGCTAATTCCAATGTTCCCATTCCATATGATGCTAAGTTGAGATTCAAAATGCTCATGATATCCATCACCAAGACTGATTACTTCCACTTCTGCACCATTGCCTGGCTTTGCCCCTCCACCTGCACCTCTGTCCCTGAAAACCTCATACATGCCTTTGTAATCTTCAACCCTGACAACACCCTGCTTTCTGGCTGCCCTTTGCCTCCATTTTTGCTGACCAATCCTGGTTTATAATTGCCCAAGACAATCAATTCAAAGTCCACGTCCTTGCCTATTAATCTTCCTGCAGCCAGATATCCCACCTCGCATAATCTGTATACAATCAGGCAGAGTCAACATGGTTTTGTGAAAGCGCTGACAAGTGGCAAGTAATATTCACACCACACAAGTGCCAGGCAAGGACCATCTCCAACAAGAGAGAATTTAACCATCGCCCCATGGCATTCAATGGCATTACCATCATGGAATCTCCCTTTATCAACATCCTAGGGGTTACCATTGACCAGAAACTGAACTGGACTAGCCATATAAATACTGTGGCTACAAGAGCAGATTAAAGGCTAGGAACACTGAGGCGAGTAACTCCTGACTCCCCAAAGCCTGTCCATTGTCTACAAGGCACAAGACAGGAGTGTGATGGAATACTCTGCATTTGCCTGGGTGAGTTCAGTTCCCATAATACTCAAGAAGCTTGACACCATCCAGGACAAAGCAGCCCGCTTGATTGGCACCCCATCCACAAATATTCACTCCCTCCACCACCGATACACAGTGGCAGCCATGTGTACCATCTACAAGATGCACTGCAGGAATTCACCACCTTCCAAACCAATGACCACTACCATCTAGAAGGACAAGGGCAGCAACACTTGGGAACACCACCACCTGGAAGTTCCCCTCCAAGCCACTGATCATCCTGACTTGGGAATATATCACCATTCTTTCACTGTCGCTGGGCCAAAATCCTGGAACTCCCTGCCTAACAGCACTGAGGGTGTATCTACATCACAGGGACTGCAGCAGTTCAAGAAGGCTGCTCACCACCACCTTCTCAAGGGCAATTAGGGATGGGCAGTAAATGCTGGCCTTGCCAGTGACACCCACATTCCATGAATGACTTAAAAATTGTCATGTTGGACAAATTCATTAGAATTCTTTGAGGACATGACAAGCTTGGTAGATAAAAGGGAACCAACCCGTGGCTGTGGTGTATTTGGATTTCCAAAAGACATTTGACAAGGTGCCACATTAAACATTACTACACAAAATAAGAGCTTATAGCATTGGGGGTAATATATTAGGATGAATTGAGGATTCATTAGCTAACAGCAAGCGGAGAGTAGGAATAAATGTCTCATTTTCAGGTTGGTAAACTGTAACTAGTGGAGTGCTACAGGGATCAGTGCTGTGCCCATAACTATTTACAATCTACACCAATGATTTGGATGAAGGGACTGAGTGTATGGTAGCTAAATTTGCTGATGACAGAAAGATAGGTAGGAAGGGAAGTTTTCAAGAGGACATACAGAGTCTACAGAGAGGTTTAGGTAGGTTAAGGCAGTGGGGAAAAAATTGGCAGGTGGAACATAATATAGGAAAATGTGAACTTGTCCACTTTGGCAGGAAGAATAGAAAAGCAGTATGATACTTGAATCTGCAGAGGCTGCAGAACTCAATGGTACTGAGGAACCTGGGCATCCTGCTGCATAAATCACAAAAAGTTAGTACGCTGGTACAGCAAGTGATTAGGAAGGCAAATGGGATGTTGGTGTTTATTGCAAGGGGAATCGAGTATAAAAATAGGGAAGCCTTGCAACAGCTTGTACAGGGCCTGAGTTAGACCACATCTTAATTACTGCATGTATGCAGTTTTGGTTTCCTTACTTAAGAAAGGATATAATTGCTTTAGAAGTAGTTCAGAGAGATCCACTCGACTGATTCCTGGGATGAAGGGATTATCATATGAGGAAAAATTGGACAGGTTGGGCCTGTATCTATTGCAGTTTAGAAAAATGAGAGGTGATCTTATTGAAACATGTAAGATCCCAAGGGGACTTTACAGGGTGGATGCTGGGAGGATGTTTCCACTTGTGAGAGAGACTAGAACTAGGGTACACAATTTCAAAATCAAGGGTCCCCCATTTAAGGAGAATTTTGTTTCTGTCATTAGTGTGTGGGATTCTCTCCCTCGGAGAGCAGTGGAGGTTGGATCATTGAATATATTTAAAGATGAGTTAGATGGATTTTTGATCAACAAGAGAGTCAAGGATTATGAGGGCAGACAGGAAAGTGGAGTTAAGGCAACAGTCACATCAGCCATGACCTTATTGAATGGTGGAGCAGACTCAGTGGGCTGAATGGCCTACTCCTGCTCTTGATTCTTGTGCTCTTGCATTACACAATTTCACTGATTTCAGAATTCTGTACATTCCAACCACATTCACCATGTTATTGACTCAATTTCTTCGACATCCTTTGGAATTTCATCCTTAAATCTTCCCATTTTCCATCTCAACCTCCACCTTTTAAAAGCTGTAAATCTCAAGTCTTTAACTAAACTTTCAGTTACCCCACCCAATCTCCCCCCCTTGCCTTACTGACACTATCCCTTAGGAAGCAACTTTGGCCAGTTTTTTCATTGTTCGCTATATTAGTGTAAGTTGTTATTGTTTTTATTTATTGTTCTAAGTTTGACTATTCTACACAAATAATTCTTTAACCAGGCCAGACTGAGTTAAACAAATTACGCAAGTGGATCAGACCATGGCAGATGAAATTTGGTGCAAGCAAATATTAAATATTGCACATGGATGGGAAAAATTGGCAGCAAACATACCCCATGAATGGTGTCAAAATAGGAAAGCATAAAGTTGAAAGAGATGTGGGAGTCGTGGTAGACTTAACATGTCAGCCAATGTAAAACAACCAACAATAAAACATTTAACCACTTGCCAAAACAGTGGAAAAATGTCAAAGTAGTCATGATGAAAACTGCACAGTTCTCTGGTCAGATAGCACCTCAAATGTTGTGCCTTGGTATAAGTGATAATATATGTTGAAGTGTTGGATACAACGTAGAGAAGAAACAGAAGGCTGATTCCCATATTATTGGGTGTCTGAGTTTGTAGGTTACAATGATGGGCTTTATATGCTTGAATGGAACCACCTGAGGGCTGCACTTACAGAGGTATCTTGTTACAGGAATAGAAAAATTAATCTGGAATACAACTTCAAATTATACTTAGAGACTAGGAGGCAAGTGCAAGGCAAAGTTATGCCTCATAGAGAGAGTTCTTGAAATGGAGATCTAGACAAATAGAAAAACCCTGGAATCATTTTAAGAAACAGTTGATGCAGTGATGGAAGAGGGGGAGCTATGGGATCTTCCTGGATCAATGAATTAAGATGGGTTGAATGGCCTTCCTCATCCCTATTCTTGTAAAGAGTGAAGATGGGTGAAGGTGAGAGTTCATTAGGGGAAAGACAAGAAGAAGATTATCCTCAAAGCTGCCTCCTGCTTTTGTCCATTGTGAGAAGTTGAACTTCAAAAATCTGCCACCTTAATGATGTTGAATTGCAATTAACTGATTAGATACTCGCCATTTTTCACCTTGTACAGTTTACCATGAATCTTAGGTTACTGTAATGGTTACTGAAGGTACTACAGTAGATGAAAAATTCAGCACAGAAAAGAAATCTTTTTCAATAAGAATTGCACTGACCAATTACTAATTGCATCTATTATTTAAAATTTGCAACTCCCCCCCTCCCCTGCCCCACTGCCATGTAAACTACCTTTGTGGCAGTCACAGGCCTGTTTATGTTATCTAAACCTTCTTCAGAGCTTATGTCAGAAGTAGAGTTTTGTCCTGTGACATACAACATCTGCAATGAAAAACAAGTCACTATCATTTATGCTTGTGCCAAAGGTCTGTCTTACCAATGACACAGGGAGATTTTAAGTGTACTGTAATTAGGGCATTAATCCAATACTACATTTTGGAATTTGGATGATCACAAAATGCTAGAACTTTGTTCTTGTGGTATGATATCACTTGAAAGATTAAATTTGATTGTCACCTTTTAATCAACTTAGACTATCTACTGTCCTCTATTGTCCTATCAGGAAAACTGGGTGGTCAGATCAATAGCTTTAGATGGTTGTAATCCTGAAGCAAAATGAAATTTTCAGAATTAAGCAAGAACACACGTTGCTCAACACTTATTTCATAATGTGATTCGAAAGAGAGGAGGGAAAAGAGAATGTACGATTCACCTTCTCAATGTGGTATCCATAATGAAAAATGAATACCCTGTAAGTGTCAAAAGAAGATGTGAAGCAGATGTTCAATTGCAAGTGGGCCAACAATGGATGCAATTAATCGTACAAAACGACATGATCCAAGCAAAGCACTAGACAGAAAAAGTGATATCAGTGTATATGATTTTATATAATTTATCTAAAATTTAAGCACTTTACTTACATGCACAGCATCACATTACATTTGAGATGCTGAGCTTCACTATAGTGGTACTGATAAAATGACAGGCTGGAGGTGAGGTATGTCCCTGGAACTTTTACTGACATAGTTTCAAGCCACGGAAAAGGTGAGTTATAATGGTTTAATGGAATCCACTCAAATTAACATGTCACAGCTGCTCTGACATGTGTCTTTCAGTACGGTGTATCATCAAGAGGACTGGTGAAAACTGGATCTGCTGGGCATAATAAGCCACTTACAGTGTCATGTCAAAATGACAATCCATATGACAATGTAGAGACCATAAAACTGTTCTGAAAAATACACAAAGTGGATTCCAGAAGACCTGCAACCCAGCATCGGTCTGTAAAATCTGCAGTAGGTGGAATTATTATAAATAATATTTCCAACATTTTCTGCTTTTATGTCAGGTTTCCAGCATCTGCAGCATTTTGCTTTTGGAATTATTATACACAGGGTATAGAGCCTTCTTATGATTGTTGCTGTTTCCCTGTTTTCTGGAACAGTCACCTTTCAAAGTGCAAGTGATGTACCCTAAGGTTTCAATCAGGTCTTTAGATAAATTAAGCATTGCCTTCCTTCAGCTGAGATGTTAAAATGGGATCCCATATGCCTATTTTAGAACTTCACAGAGATTCTAAAAGATCCCATGACACCATTCAGAGAAGAGCAGGAAGTCCACTCGTCTCCTGGTTAGTATTGTTCCCTCAATCACCACCATCAAAACAAAATGGTTTGATGGGTTGCTGGTGCAGGATAATTGCCGTATTGTCTAACACAATAAACTCTGCACTTCAAAGTAATTCATTGCATGTGAAGCGGTTTGAGATGGTTCTGAGAGACATAATAAGGTGCTACATGAGCTCACCTTTTTCTTTTATCATCTGCGCTCATTCCAAATCTGAGATAGAAATACAGGGGTATATAGAAACAGCCCAGCTGAGAAACTGGCTGCACAGACAGGTTTGTGCACTAGATTAATTTTTACTGGCGAATCAGACTGGTATCACTGGCACTTTAAAATTGAAGGGGGTTGCAGGGAGAAAATGAGAGCCCCTCAGTCATTAGTTTTGCACTGCATGAGTGTAGCAAATAATATTTCTCATTTGTCAGAGCTGGCAGGTATCCAATTAGTTTATTTTACACTTGTCTTTCTTTCTGAATTTTTTTTACCCCTGTGATTTATGGAACTAGCTGCTATCACATGACTGTATCTTTTCCCTAAGATTTTCTCTTTTGTTTCAAGGTTCAGCCAAGCAGTTTATTTGCTTGTTGAGAGTGGGCGCATTTTTATCAGGAAAAAAACACTAGGCTAAATAAATGTGATGCATGTTCTCCACTGCGACTGCAGCTTAACAACCTCTATCTCCCCCTTTTATTCAATGTTTCTTTGATGAGAGACAAATTTCCTCGATGCAATGAATACAATTCTTGTTTTGTTTAATTCTAAATAAATTTGCTCTACTTCTAATTTGACATTTTTCACGACTCATTCCGAACTCACGAACACCGTTTCTACATTTTTTTTTACTCACAGCTGAGTACCTGCCCGTATGCATGACACAATGAATTTGTTTTGCCCGCACTGTGCTTGTGAACCTGCTTTTCACAACAATAAGTTGGCTTTTGAAACATTTGGGACTCAGGAGTTGGACAAATGAACATGGAGAAGATATGGGACCGGATTTAATCTTCCCCACTGGTGGGGGGAGCATGTAAAATCCACTAGGTAGCCTTTCTGCTGCCTACTTGACCACTCCCCGGCCTGTTTAAAATTTTACAGATGGCATCAGGTGACCCACTCACCCTTGAGCCTAGTGAGGCCCTGGAGTACCAAATAATGGCCACTTAAGGGCCTCAACCCACCACTGCCGGTATTTTACCCGCAACAGGGGAATCCCATGCAATGTGGAAGTCCGGCAGCTTTGGGCTAGTGTTCAGCAAGTTGTGGGGTGGGGGGGGTGGTGGTGAGGGCTTCCTTTGCAACCCTCCTCCTTGACCTCTTAACTCCACTTCCCCATCTCCCTCATCCCCCTCACCCACCAGCCTGGGACCAGGTTGTTGGCCTTGGCGAGACCACCCCCAACCCCAGACTTACCTGGGCTTCTCGGTATGGTGGAACTGCTTGTAGTCCCAGCAGTGTTCACTGCTCCTGGTGGCGCTGCTGCGACTACAGAGCTGCCGGCCATCCGGTTGGCCAGCAACTCTCTAAACCAGGACATTTTCCTGAGAGAAGGCCAAAAGCCTCGTCTTTACACAATTAACGCTGCTCTCAGCATTAAATTGCTGTGGGGCAGCAATCAGGATCGTAGGTGGGCTGCCCCCACAACTGCCCAACATTTTATCCAGAGGGCTGAGAACCATGGCATCCCATTAAATTCACCAGCCCATGGAGTGGGACAAATAGCCTAGTAACGTGATTTCAATTAGAATAATTAGAAATGCAGAACTTTCATATTGCTCAGCTTCATGAAAAACCAATAATTCATCATTCAAACTAAAATCAAACACCATTTGTACCCTCAGACTGATAATTAGGAAAGGTAACAATGAAATGAACCTGCAGATCTGAAAAATGTCCCAAATCCCAGGTGTTAGTTTTAGGTCAAGTGCACCAAGCAACATAACTTATTTCTCTAACAGACCCAGTGAGTGCATTTATCTAATGCTAGGTCCAAAACCAATGCTCTCACTATTTTACGACATTCTACAAAAATTATGTTTATTTTCTCAAATGACAGATGTTTGGTGTTCTTAATTGCTAAGTCTGTGAAAACTATTTTACCTCTAAGCCTACAGTATGAATTATAGAACCAGTAGTTCAGTCATTTAACAGTGTGTAGCATATGCAAACATGATTTTCTAATGCATGTGGATAATGAAATTATGAAGGTTGCTAATATTCATGTTTCGAACATACAGGGTGGTTTTAGCTTCACAGAAACATCCTAATATTTTCATTGTTTTCCATCTTATTTCATGGAGGAATAGAAAGACTACATTTTTTTTGTAATGGGTATCTGTTGCATGCAATGATCAAAATGTTATGAATTTTCACTTCATTTTATTAAGACAGTTTTGATCTTCCCTTTTTCCCCACTCACCCACCCCCTCAACAAAATCATTTTCATTTTGGGACTTCAGGCGTGTTGCCACAACAAGACATTTCACCATGTTTGTTTATTGTATCAGGCCATTGTCTGTAATTATATCATGCCATTGTGTTACCAGTCAAAATTTACCCAGCAAATTATTTTGTTTTAAAGATCAATGTATAAAAAATAACTAAGATTAAAAATTAAAGCAGTATGCATTTATAAAGCTGTGCAGAAATAATGGGCTGAAATCTCCCCCCCCCGGTGGGGGAGAAGTTGATGGACGGGCGCGTACCGGCGCGCTTCCGATTGGCGCCCCCGATTGGGGGTGCGGCGCCATTTTACGTGGACGGGACAATTAAGGCCGGTCCAGCATGACATCTGCACAGAAGTGCTATGCGGTCCCTGTGTGGGCGCAGGGGGAATCCCAAAATCGCTCAGGAAAGAGCGCACTCATCTCCCTGAGGCTAAGTGCAGCCTCAGGGAGATTGGCTGCACATGTAAAAAAGACAAAAATAGAAAATTAAAATTTCCCTTACATGTCCCCTCATGTGACAATGTCACATGAGTTAGGACATGTCCATAATTTTTATAAAATCTTTATTAAAATTTTTTAAAGCCTACATGAAACCTCATCCCGCCCGTGGATGAGGTTTCATGTTTTTTCTAATTCCCGCCAGGGCTTCTGGCCTGTCCGACAACCTTAAGGTTGGACAGGCAGTTCCTTTAATTACTTAATTGACCCTGTCAATGGCCTCAATTGGCCATTGGCAGGTCGGCAGGCACACAGCTGATTTTGCTGCATTCCCGCCTTCCTGAAAATTTAAATGGGGTGCAGTGATGTCGGGAGTTCCTCCCGAAGTCACCATGTGTTATTTTATGCATTGGCAAGCAGGCCACGCTCACCAACTCATAAAATTCTGCCCAATAAATTTATAGAGCGTAAGCATGTCCTCGAGACATCCCAGAGTGTTTTATGGACAATGGATCACATTGTAATACAGTCAGTGAGGTGAAATTGGTTTATGCCAGCAGCATAAAGCAGGCTTGTTACAAATCAGCATCCAATTTTTCATTGTGTCTGATCTTCTTTCCACTGAAGTTCACAGAACAACAGTACAAACTCATTTTAGAGACTCATTTCCTGGTCACTTTGTCACTTTTACTTGGCTTGAAATTACTTGGCAACATTTTCCAAGTCAATGGCAAGTAAAGAGTGGCACAGGGTATAGCCAGTTGCCGATTCACTATGAGCTCATTTGGCATTGCTGGCATTGATCCATTTCACCCCCAGTGTTGTTATGTATGTTATGATATGTTGTGATATTGTTAACATGTCACGTTGTTAGGTACAGCTAAGGTTCACTAAATTAGTCCCTGCAAAGAGGAGATTGTCCTCTGATGAGAGGTTGAGTAAATTGGGTCTAAAAGTTAGTTTAGTTTTAGTTGGAGTTTAGAAGAATGAGAGGTAATCACATTGGAACATTAAAGGGGCTTGTTAGGATAGGCATTGAGCTAATGTTTCCTACAGGTTGGGGAATCTAAAATGCGGGGGCACAGTCTCAGGATAAGGTGCCGTTAATCTAGGACTGAGTTTAGAAGAAATTACTTCACTCAGAGGGTTGTGAATCTTTGGAATTCTGTACCCCAGAGGGTTGTGGTGCTCCATAGTCGAATACATTTAAGGCTGGGATAGGCAGACTTTTGGTCTCTCAAGGAATAAAGAGATATGGGGAATGGGCAGGAAAGTGCAGTTGAAGCCCAAGATCAGGCATGATGGTATTGAATGGCTTGACGGGACATACGGTCTACTCCTGCTCCTATTTCTCCTGTTCTTGTATGTAGACAAGTGCAGCAGACAATTTGCATACCAAACTAAATTGTCAAAATTGAGCAGAGTTGTGCTGAGGTTTTATATTGTTTTGTCAATGAGAACGGTCAAGGTGAACTGTTAAGACTGTAACAGAAGACTTTCCATTTGGGGATCCAGTATCAGTGTTAAACATTCCCAGCTCAAGCTTAGCATGATTAGACACAGCGTAAAAACCCCTCTGCTTTGGCCCAACAATACATCCTTTTCCCCAACTCAGAACACCGCGATTGCAAAATCGTGACAGTCCCCACAACAGGTTAGCCTTATTGATAGTTTTACGTTAGAGTTAGACTGAAATCCCCCAAACTTATTTTCTGTGGCATTCTTGCAACCAGCAAGCAGAACAAATTCCTGCCTCTCCATCTGGGCTGGAATATGCTTCAGGAGAACATGGTTAGAGGAAGAGGGGGAAAAATACAGGTGGCCAATGCAATTTAATGTGGACCTGTGTATGATAATACATTTTAGGAAGAAAACTAAAAAAAGCAGGAAAATAAAAAAGGGGTGAGAATGAACAAGGATTCATTACATAATTTACTAAAAATGCAGGAGCAGGTAAATGAAGCCAAATAAATAGTTGCATAGGAATATAAGGCGAACACACTAATAAAATCATACAAATCATTGCTTAGACCATAGACTGAGTTCTTTCTGCAGTTTTGGTTGCTCCTGCATAGCCAGTCCACTAAAGCTATAGGAATCGATCACTGTTGGTTCATGAGGATGATGGCAGTGAAGTGAGACTATGGACAGGATTTTCTCCTCGTTGGGGGTGAAATTGAATGGCTGTGCGAGCCTCCGATCGGCGCCCCAACATTTTACGTGGGCGGGCCAATTAAGGCCTGCTCAGCACGATATCCGCACGGAAGCGCTATGCGCTCTCTGTGCGGGTGGGGGGGATGGAATCCCTAAATCAAGAGTGCTCAGGGAAGAGCGCATTCATCTCCCTGCGGCTAGGTGCTGCCTCAGGGAGTTAGGACATGTCCATAATTTTTACAAAAACTTTAATTGAATTTTTAAATCCCTACATGAAACCTCATCCCTCCGGTGGATGAGCTTTCATGCTTTTTCCAATTCCCGCCGGTACTCCTGGCCTGGACGCCCAGGTCCATTAATTAGCTAAATGACTCTGTCAACGGCCTCAATTGGCCAAATGACGGGTCGGCGGGTGCACAGCTGATTTTGCTGCGTCCCCGCCTACTGGAAAATTTAAATGGGGCGGGGTGACATCGGGAGTTCTGCCTGACACCGCGTGTCATTTTTACACACCAGTGAGCGGGCCCCACCCCCCGCTCGCCAACAGGAAAATCCTGCCCAAAGCTTCAGGAAAGGAGGATGAGATGATGAAACTGCTTCTATAGGATCAAAGAAGGCTGAGAAAAGAATTGAGATGCTTAAAATTACAGAAGGTTTAGGCTATGTAAAAAGAGGAAGGGTTATTCCCTCTTGTTGGACAATCAGTGATGAGGGTTCATTGATTTAAAAGTATTACTTATAGAGTGAAAAGAAAGATTAAAATGATTTTCTTTATGCGGGGGTGTTGTTGGAGCATGGTATGTTTTGCCACAGAGAGCGTTTGAGGCAAAGCCCATTGATTTTTTTTTAGGGAAAAATTTGATAATTGTTTGAAGCAGAGAAAGATATCGGGCTTTGGGGAGAGTGTGAACAGTGGAATTATTTCTGGATTGCTGAAGTAAAGATCCACCACTGGCTCAAGGAGCTGAATGGTCTCTTTCTGTGTTGCAAATTTCTATAGTTCAACGGATTTGGACCCAGGTCCCAGATGTGAAAGGCCAATGGCGAAACTATTGCATCAACCGAGCCCTATAATTACTCTATTTTTCAATCAAATCCCTAATGGCAATCTTGCTACAAAGTAATTATTAATGTGACACTTAATGCAGCAGCCTTTGGAGAGTTCACATTTCAGATTGTCCATGGTTTAGAATGTGAACGTTCAAATAAAATGAGCAGGATTTGCATAAATAAGTGATAAATTTTATTAGTGAATTTGGCTTTGTGTAGATGCTACACATCATACCTCAAACATAATACAAACAATGTCTCCTCATTGTGATATATATCCTCTGTAAATGGCAAGATAATTAAACAATAATGAATCTAAATATCTGCAGCATTGATGAATAATATTACGTGCTTATTACTTCAGTCAGTTAACCTCACCTGTCCCAACCAAGTCCACTGACCATTAGTCATCAATAATGCCTATCTTCAACTTCATTACTCCTATTACATAATGCTTAGAATCATTCAAATTCTATTCATGACAAAATAAATCAGATTCTTGACAAGGTGTTGTAGCTGTTCACATGTTAATGCCAGCCAGTGACTGCACAACAGGCAGGGAAGCCAGGAATCTTAGTACTTTTACCAAAGTTCATTTTGGAATTCTGATGGCAACTGCGTGCCTCCCAGCAGAATGGACCCCTCGTGAAAACATTAGAATAAAACAGGCCAGCTTCACCAGTTATCAGAAAAACATGAGAGTGAAAGACGTTTTAGTCAGACGGCACTCAGCTCTCTTTGAATAATGATTCATTCCAATTGATAATACACAAACAGAATGCTTCACCCGATATGCTGAGCAGTGTGAGGATGTGAATTTGGAAAAGCCCAGTCTTATCTTTGCATTTCATGGCACACACTGAGAGGATTTTGAATTCTTTACGACTGACAATTGTCACCATTTTGAACAGCTTTCCCAATAATATCCAGAGTACTGGTTGAGGTATTGAGTAAGCAGACACATTGTTCATCAACCATTTATCTCTAATGAAGTCTCAGAAGATACCTCAAGACGCTAAAATAAAACTAGAAAAATCGCCGGGATTTTCCGACCCAGCCCTGGCAGGACCCGGAGCAGGGAACGCGGCAGCCCAGCCTAAAGCCTGTCAAATTTCGGCAGGGCCGAGCAATCCTGGTAGCGGGTGGGGCTGGAAAGTCACACCAATGTCGGAAATACTCTGTGGGTCTGGCTGCAGATGTGGAGAGAGAAATGGGGTTAACATTTCAGGTCGATGTTGCTTCATCAGAACTGCCAGCGCTCACAGCACTTTGCTTCTATAAAGTCTACACCTTTACAGTGCAGCTGATTCACTCAATTTGATCAGAGAATCTTACAAGCGAGGCTTTAACCTCCATACTGTGAATCAGCCATTTATTCAGCACTCGTGGCTTATGTGAGTAACTTTTTTGTAATTTCACTCATAGGATGCAGGCATCACTGGCTAGGTCAGCATTTATTGCCCATCCCTAATTTCCCTTGAGAAGGTGGTGGTGAGCTGCCTTCTTGAACTGCTGCAGTTTGTGTGGTGTAGGTACACCCACAGTGCGGTTAAGGAGGGAGTTCCAGGATTTTGATCCAGCAACAGTGAAGGAATAGTGATATATTTCCAAGTCAGGATGGTGTGTGCCTTGGGTGGACCTTGCAGGTGGTGGTGTTCCTATTCATTTGCTGCCCTCGTCCTTCTAGAAGGTAGAGGCCGTGGGTTTGGAAGGTGCTGTCGAAGGAGCCTTGGTGAGTTGCTGCATCTTGTAGATGGTACACACTGCTGCCGCTGTGCATCAGAGTGAATGTTTGTGGATGGGGTGCCAAACAAGCGGGCTGCCGGATGGTGTCTAACTTCTTGGGTGTTGTTGGAGCTGCACTCATCCAGGCAGGTGGAGAGTATTCCATCACATTCCTGACTTGTGCCTTGTAGATGGTGGACAGGCTTTGGGGAATCAGGAGGTGAGTTACTCACCACAGGATTCCTAGCCTCTGACCTGCTCTTGTCGCCACCGTATTTATATGGCTAGTCCAGTTCAGTTTCTGGTCAATGGTAACCCACAGGATGTTGATAGTGATGGTAATGCCATTGAACGTCAAGGGGAGATAGTTAGATTCTCTCTTGTTGGCAATGGCCATTGCCTGGCACTTGTGTGGCGCAAACGTTACTTGCCATTCATCAGTCCAAGCCTGAATAGTGTCCAGGTCTTGCTGCATATGGACACAAACTGCTTCAACATTATGATGTACCATCAAAAAAAAGTTTCAAATTTGAAAATAAACTCACTGGGCAGAATTTTACGGCAGTGGGATTTTACGTTCCTGGGTTTAGAATGTCTCGCTGCATTTTACAGCCCCTTCCCCATCCCCGTCGAAACAAGGCCATAAAATTCTGCCCACAATGTTTATATTAGGAGGAATTTTAACACCTGATAGGAAGTTAGTGGGATGAATGGGCAGCTAGCCCAGGAACAGCATTCAAAGGCCTGGCCTGGCCTTTAGCTTGGCCTCATTGACATCCTGTTGCTCAGTTGCCCATCTGGACATCTGGAGATTGCTTGCTGCCTTTTGGCCTGCTCAGATCTGCAATTTAGAGACTGTCGGTCTGAGAGAAGGGTAAACTGTGCTTGGAGAGTGCTTGGGGGGTGGTGGGAAGGGGTGGGGGGCCGCATCAGCTCAGAATTTTCCTGTTGGATCTGGGTAAGACTACCTGCGCTCCAAACACTCGTCCTTACAAGACCTCGGCTTCTCACCATCAGGTTTCACCAAACACCCATGGCAGAAAACTCACTCACAGAAGGCAGTCAACATTTCACTGCAGATCCTATATCCAAGTGACCTGTATAAGCACGCCTGAGTCAGAAAAGCACTGCAGCCATTCGAAAAAAACAACAACGTTGAAATGGCCACAGGCAGGGTCGAATCCTCTGCTCCCATCTTACTCCCATTCTGCCCCATTTCCACAAGGAGTGGGGGGAGTTATAATTTCCCGTATTGCCTCTGAGGGCAGTCAGCTGTGCACTCTGTTCACTCTGTGACATGTATTTAAATCCAGCCTTGACTGACAGTGATGAATGTCTCCTCTCATTCTATAGCTGTAAGGTTTCCGTGTGAAATGACTGTGGAGCCACATGAGTGAGCCCACAGCAATGCTGGCTGTCAGTCAGGTATGGAACATTTCTGGGCTCCACCTGTGTCCTTTGTGGAAACCGATTATGTCACATCTCAGCAATGTTGAGCAACCGGCCGGCAAACCCAAGGGATACTGGTACTGGGGTTCTTTATATTCGAACAAGAGAAGAGCTCAATGCATTAAATTCCATAATTTTCAATCAATTTGCATTGTTACACTTGTTTCCTCTACTTTTGCAATCAACATCAGGGCAAGTCATTTGATGTGATGTAGCAGCTTACAACAAATCTCATGAATTTCTGTGCTTCCTACACTAAGGACCATTTTATATAAATGTCCCTGAGCGGAATCGTCCCAGATTTGTACTAAACGAGGTAACGGGCGGGTAAAACAACCACCGGCTGCACAATGGTGGCTTTTCACACCATATGGTCCCAAACCCAACACATTAATTAATTCCCGGGAAACACACTGTTTCTCATGCGCTCGCCAAGCCATCACCTCGCCGCTTCACCATGCCGGGCGCCACATTTAAAGTCCAGCCACGTGCACACATCTGTGTCTCCAGCCCAGGACTGTTGCATAGAAGACATAGCCCCAAAAGGCAAAAAGACTGCAGCCACCTCCCCACATTCAATGAGTCATCCCTCGATGCACCTTTTGGATGCAGTGAAGGATCTCGGTGATGTTCCGTACCCCAGCTCTGGCCACAGGAGGGGCAGCAAGCTCACTAATCTGGCATGGGAGGCGGTGGCAGTGGTGGTCAGTGCCAATGCTCTGCAAAAGAGGACAGCCACCCAGTGCCACTGCAGGATGAATGGTTTCATCCCTTCTGCCAGGGTAGCTCACTCTTCTCATCACTCTCAGCTCACACACTCACAATCCCATCACACATCCACAGGGACCTCACACCACAAGGGACAACACCACTAACTCTCTTACACACCCTCACATCTCCATCAGGCTCATATCCTCTGGAGCTCACATCCTCATCCCCTCCATGTCTCTGCTCACCACACAAACACTCCACGCAGAGCCATGCGTCCTGCTCACACTCTCTCCATCTGTTTTCATGCAGGAGAAGCCTGATCACATCAGCAGGGAGAGCTCCCAGACTGGGAGTGGATTGGCCAACATTAGGCCCCTCACTCACTTTGAGGAGCGTGCCATCGCATTGACTGGCAAGGACATGGACCCTGCCTGCGGTGACGGTGAGGTCAGTGGTGATCACCCTCGTGAGGATCCTGCACCACATCATCCCTCTCTCAATGCAACTGTGAGTGCTCTCCCTCTCCTGCTTTTGACTCTGCTGCCATGCACTAATTATCTCTACTTTGGTTCACAGGGAGCTCTGCCAAGCGACTGACACTCTCAGCTGGGCACTCCCTCAGCTCCATCCAGGTCCTCATCTCCAGCCAAGAGGACACCTCTTCCATTGAAGAGCTGGAAATAAGCAGCCTGGAAGACCTGTTGCAACACTTACCCCACTCCCCACCAGCACAGAGGCATACGCCTCGGTGGAACCTAGATCTAGAGCAGGCTTGGGTTCACAATCTGGTGGTCACCACATGGATATGTGTCCACAGCAGCAGGAGGCAGGTTCAGCCAAGTTCACCGGCACTGCTGGGGGTTAGGTATCTGTGATGTCCGGGTCAGATGACGAGGCTCTGGATTCGGCCTTCCACTGCATCCTGGAGAGTCAGCAGAAGGCGGGGGAACATCACGCAGAACTGCTGGAAGTCCTCAACAGAGTGGCATGTGAGTCAGAGGAGTGTGTCCACCTGCTCTCTGATGAAGTGGTGCCCACATGTGTGCATATGGAGGTCTTCTTGGGGAGGTTGGTGGATGCCATGGAGACCCTGGTCCAGCAGAACACAGAGATGTGTGCAGATGTGCACTCCATCACAGGAGCAATGGGTGAGTTCCTGCAGTGGCAACACGAGAGGGAAATGGGGCACCTCGACATCCCTCCAGGTGCTCCTTCCCCTCAACGAGTCAGGCCTGGACCCTCGGGCACCTGAAGGGAGGAGGAGCAGCAGCTGGACACCCCTGGTCATCTAATCAGGAATCTCAGAGGCTGTTCACTCCCTCCGAGTCCCCTTTGCTTGTGACCCCCTCAACCTCATCCTCTGTCACCACAGAGGGAGCAGCCGGCCAACAAGTGATTCTGAGGAATGTGTGTGTGGCAGGGCCTATCGGAGCCTTCTGTAAGCACAACCCAAGCACGTGGATCCTTCATGTATCACACTCACCTCAATGTCTTGAGTATTTTCAATTCTGCCTGCTGGGGTTTGCTTTCAGTTGTCCATCTGAGCTGACCTGCTTCTCTGCCCACCCACTGACCACACTCCCAGGCAGCACCTGATCTCACCCACCACTGTCATTTCACTTTCGATTTGGACGGCATGGTGCTAATTCAGGTTTACTTACACTCCCCCATCCTTTCCCCTCCCCCACTCACCCATTTCCTTTCCCCCCTCACAGTTGACCCACCACCCCCCCCAGCCCCGGCATCACCTTCCAGCTCCCCTCCGTGACCTACCAGCCACAATCCTTTTCCTTCGAGGTGTCCAGGTGAATGTGCACATTCCCTTCCTTTCCAAAATTCCCACCCCCATTCACATTCATCTCTCCAACCTCCTCCTTCCCACCCCCAGGGTCAGTGTCTGCCTCTGAGTCCCCAACAACCACCATCATCGTTCCTTCTGCCATTATCATCAAACCCTCACCCTCTCACCCTACCACCCCACTCTGCCCTCATTCATTCTCACCATTCCCTCATACCACATCCACCCTCAGTTCGCTCCCCAGGAGTTAGTCATGGATCCTTCAGACCCCTCCCTCGCACGTTCACCGGGACATCCCTCTCTCCGGATCCCTTTCCACCCCGGAACCCCTTTCCCCCTTCAGGACCCTTTCCCCCCCCAAAACACTTTCCCCTCCGTCCGGAACCCTTCCCGACCAGAGCCACTTCAACTCTATGGATCCCTTCCCTCCGGAACCTGTTCCCCCCTCCAGACCCTTTCCTCCCCTGGAATCCCAGAACGCCTTCCCCCTACTTAGTCTCCCAACCCCCCCGAACTCCCCCCTACTTAGTCCCTCCCCCTTCCTGCCTCACTCAGATACTACACCACCCTTCGTCCTTTGCCCCTCCCAACTCCCAGGGGAGGCAGAGATCCAGGATAATACACTGGGCACCAGGGATCCAGGTTCGAATCCCACCAAGGCAGATGATGGCACTTGAATTCAATAAAAATCTGAAATTAGGTCTCATGGTGACCATGGTCAATTGTCGTAATAACCCATCTGGCTCACTAATGTCTGCTGCCCTTACCTGGCCTACATGTGACTCCAGAGCTGCAATAATGTGGTTGACTCTTAAATGTCCTCTGGGAGGGCAATTAGGAAGAGGCAATAAATGCTTCCCTCGTCAGCGCCGCCCACATCCCATGAACGAATAAAAAAAAACCTCTTCCTCCCCTCTCAGTGTTCCTTCCTCCCCCCCCCCCACCCCCGACTCACTCTTTTCTCCCCCTGGTCTCCTTCCCCCCTTCAAACTCCTTCCCTTACACCTTCCACACCAGCACCACCCCCCCCCTTTACACCTACCTTCCTGGTTGCCATCTTCTTCCCCGTTACCCCCTCCTCCCCCACCCTCGCCATACTCCCAACATCAGCCACCTGAAACCTTCATCCCCCCCGCCTCCCAACCTTACCCCCCCCGACACGTTCACTTGCCCCCCCCCACCCCCCGACACCTTGATTCCCCCCCGACACACTCAATCCCCCCCCCAAGCCTGACACCCTCATTCCCCCTGTCCCAACCTCTCCCTCGACGCCTCTTCCTCCCCACAGTCTATCCAAGACCTTCCTCTTCCACGCCTTCGACCACCATCCGTTGTGTGCATCAATGGTGACTTTGCAACTTCCGTGAGCTGCTTCACAGCGGAGCCACGTCCATGAGAATCCACCCAGCATGACATGGACGTTCCTCCAGGGTCTCCTTGCTGTCGGGCTCCAGCAACTTCTGCCCCTCGAATGTCCTTGAAGTGAGCAAGGCCCTGGTGATAAGTCTTGACTTCTGCACGTCACAAATGTCAAAACGTGTTGTGCACTGGCGGTGATCCAGCGGGCAAGGGGACGAGTCCGGCCGGCTGGCCTTATAATGATATGCTGATGTGTTAGAATGAGGCTGCTAATGTCCTGGGCAATTTGTCACAAGACTCATGCACAGTCATCACTGGCAGCAGGAGCAGGGAATGCTGCGAATTTCTATCTCGGACTGACAGTGATGGATTTTGGAAACTCTTTCCACAGGATGTTAGAAGGGGAGGATTTGCAGACAGGAAACTGAAATCTTTTCCTTGTGGTTAAAGCAAAATACTGCAGATGCTAGAAATCTGAAGCAAAAACAGAAAATGCTGGAAAAACTCAGCAGGTCTAGCAGGATCTGCGGAGAGAGAAGACAGGTCTCTTCAGCTCTGAAGAAGGGTCATACAGACTCGAAACGTTAATGCTGTTTCTCTCTCCATAGATGCTCAGTGTTCCTAAACTCTGCCTCACTATCCCAGTAATGTAATTGATTGTAGGTTGCTGTGGGCGTTAGATTATATGGCCTCATCTGATACTCACAGCAACATACGATCCACTTACATTACTGGGATAGTGAGACAGAGGGCGGGATTTTCCGGCCCTGCTCCCACCAACCAAAGGTTTGAACCAGTCACAGCGGGCCCAGAAAATCCCAGCCAGAGTTTAGAGACACTCACCAACATGGCTGCAGTATAATATTCCACAAGGAAAGGATTTTAGTTTTTCCTCTGCAAATCCTTCCCTCCCCCTTCTGCCACTCCGACTTCCAGGTTGCTGTCTCCAGTAGGCTCTAGTCATTGGATTTATGTGCATGCACAAACCAGTGTGTGTACGCAGACCAGTGTGCATTCGCAGACCAGTGTGTGGAAGCAGACCAGTGTGCATGCGCAGACCAGTGTGTGTACGCAGACCAGTGTGCATTTGCAGACCAGTGTGCATGCGCAGACCAGTGTGTGTCCGCAGACCAGTGTGCATGCGCAGACCAGTGTGTGTACGCAGACCAGTGTGCATGCGCAGACCAGTGTGTGTACGCAGACCAGTGTGCATGCGCAGACCAGTGTGTGTACGCAGACCAGTGTGCATTTGCAGACCAGTGTGTGTGCGCAGACCAGTGTGCGTGCGCAGACCAGTGTGTGTTCGCAGACCAGTGTGCATGCGCAGACCAGTGTGTGTACGCAGACCAGTGTGCATTCACAGACCAGTGTGTGTGCGCAGACCAGTGTGTGTATGCAGACCAGCGTGCGTGCGCAGACCAGTGTGTGTTCGCAGACCAGTGTGCAAGCACAGACCAGTGTGTGTGCGCAGACCAGTGTGCGTGCACAGACCAGTGTGCGTGCGCAGACCAGTGTGCATTCGCAGACCAGTGTGTGTTCGCAGACCAGTGTGCATGCGCAGACCAGTGTGCGTGCGCAGACCAGTGTGCATGCGCAGACCAGTGTGTGTAAGCAGATCAGTGTGCATGCGCAGATCAGTGTGCGTGCACAGACGAGTGTGCATGCATAGACCAGTGTGCATGCGCAGACCAGTGTGCATTCGCAGACCAGTGTGTGTAAGCAGACCAGTGTGCATGCGCAGACCAGTGTGCGTGCGCAGACCAATGTGTGTGCACAGACCAGTGTGCATGCGCAGACCAGTGTGTGTAAGCAGACCAGTGTGTGTAAGCAGACCAGTGTGCATGCGCAGACTAGTGTGTGGAAGCAGACCAGTGTGCATGCGCAGACCAGTGTGCGTGCGCAGACCAGTGTGCATGCGCAGACCAGTGTGCATGCACAGACCAGTGTGTGTTCGCAGACCAGTGTGCAAGCACAGACCAGTGTGTGTGCGCAGACCAGTGTGCGTGCACAGACCAGTGTGCGTGCGCAGACCAGTGTGCATTCGCAGACCAGTGTGTGTTCGCAGACCAGTGTGCATGCGCAGACCAGTGTGCGTGCGCAGACCAGTGTGCATGCGCAGACCAGTGTGTGTAAGCAGATCAGTGTGCATGCGCAGATCAGTGTGCTTGCACAGACGAGTGTGCATGCATAGACCAGTGTGCATGCGCAGACCAGTGTGCATTCGCAGACCAGTGTGTGTAAGCAGACCAGTGTGCATGCGCAGACCAGTGTGCGTGCGCAGACCAATGTGCGTGCACAGACCAGTGTGCATGCGCAGACCAGTGTGTGTAAGCAGACCAGTGTGTGTAAGCAGACCAGTGTGCATGCGCAGACTAGTGTGTGGAAGCAGACCAGTGTGCATGCGCAGACCAGTGTGCGTGCGCAGACCAGTGTGCGTGCGCAGACCAGTGTGCATGCACAGACCAGTGTGTGTTCGCAGACCAGTGTGTGTTCGCAGACCAGTGTGCATGCGCAGACCAGTGTGCATGCACAGACCAGTGTGCGTGCGCAGACCAGTGTGCGTGCACAGACCAGTGTGTGTTCGCAGACCAGTGTGTGTACGCAGACCAGTGTGTGTTCTCAGACCAGTGTGCGTGCGCAGACCAGTGTGCGTGCGCAGACCAGTGTGTGTTCGCAGACCAGTGTGTGTACGCAGACCAGTGTGTGTTCTCAGACCAGTGTGCGTGCGCAGACCAGTGTGCGTGCACAGACCAGTGTGCATGCGCAGACCAGTGTGCGTGCACAGACCAGTATGTGTTCGCAGACCAGTGTGTGTTCGCAGACCAGTGTGCATGCGCAGACCAGTGTGTGTAAGCAGACCAGTGTGCATGCGCAGACCAGTGTGTGTAAGCAGACCAGTGTGTGTAAGCAGACCAGTGTGCATGTGCAGACTAGTGTGTGGAAGCAGACCAGTGTACATGCGCATACCAGTGTGCATGCGCAGACCAGTGTGCGTGCGCAGACCAGTGTGTGTTCACAGACCAGTGTGTGTTCGCAGACCAGTGTGCATGCACAGACCAGTGTGTGTTCGCAGACCAGTGTGCATGCGCAGACCAGTGTGCATGCACAGACCAGTGTGTGTGCGCAGACCAGTGTGTGTTCGCAGACCAGTGTGCATGCGCAGACCAGTGTGCATGCACAGACCAGTGTGTGTTCGCAGACCAGTGTGCGTGTGCGTGCGCAGACCAGTGTGCGTGCTCAGACCAGTGTGCGTGCACAGACCAGTGTGCGTGCGCAGACCAGTGTGCGTGCGCAGACCAGTGTGTGTTCGCAGACCAGTGTGTGTTCGCAGACCAGTGTGCGTGCGCAGACCAGTGTGTGTGCACAGACCAGTGTGTGTGCGCAGACCAGTGTGCGTGCGCAGACCAGTGTGTGTGCACAGACCAGTGTGCATGCACAGACCAGTGTGTGTTCGCAGACCAGTGTGCGTGCACAGACTAGTGTGTGTTCGCAGACCAGTGTGCGTGCACAGACCAGTGTGTGTTCGCAGACCAGTGTGCGTGCACAGACCAGTGTGTGTGCGCAGACCAGTGTGCGTGCACAGACCAGTGTGTGTGCGCAGACCAGTGTGCGTGCACAGACCAGTGTGTGTTCGCAGACCAGTGTGCGTGCACAGACCAGTGTGTGTTCGCAGACCAGTGTGCGTGCACAGACCAGTGTGTGTTCGCAGACCAGTGTGCATGCGCAGACCAGTGTGCATGCACAGACCAGTGTGTGTGCGCAGACCAGTGTGTGTTCGCAGACCAGTGTGCATGCGCAGACCAGTGTGCATGCACAGACCAGTGTGTGTTCGCAGACCAGTGTGCGTGTGCGTGCGCAGACCAGTGTGCGTGCTCAGACCAGTGTGCGTGCACAGACCAGTGTGCGTGCGCAGACCAGTGTGCGTGCGCAGACCAGTGTGTGTTCGCAGACCAGTGTGTGTTCGCAGACCAGTGTGCGTGCGCAGACCAGTGTGTGTGCACAGACCAGTGTGTGTGCGCAGACCAGTGTGCGTGCGCAGACCAGTGTGTGTGCACAGACCAGTGTGCGTGCACAGACCAGTGTGTGTTCGCAGACCAGTGTGCGTGCACAGACCAGTGTGTGTTCGCAGACCAGTGTGCGTGCACAGACCAGTGTGTGTGCGCAGACCAGTGTGCGTGCACAGACCAGTGTGTGTTCGCAGACCAGTGTGCGTGCACAGACCAGTGTGTGTTCGCAGACCAGTGTGCGTGCACAGACCAGTGTGTGTTCACAGACCAGTGTGCGTGCACAGACCAGTGTGTGTGCGCAGACCAGTGTGCGTGCACAGACCAGCGTGTGTGCGCAGACCAGTGTGCGTGCACAGATGGTTATCGAATGCCATCCTTGCACGGCCATATTACTTTGGCAGGCGACACTGTGTTATTAAAAATGCCACTGTCTGGATTGGTCTGAGGAATATCAAATCACTTGTCAACAAATTGATGATTTTGATTAACACTTTGCCTTGGGTGTATCTTGAGCTCAGTGCAAAGAAGCAATTAATGGCCCCACAATGTCCTCCTGCAATTGTTTGTATTTGGGGTGCGCCCTTTCAAAAAATGTCATCAAGCTAAGACGAGAAATGCAAAAGCTCTGTTGCAGAATTTTTGGATGCAGCACCCAATACAAACCTGTTGTTGGGTCTGACATGTTGAGATTGCAGCTTCTATTTCAGTGGTGGATGAAGTGACATCATGCCCAGGTATTCAGGATAAAGAAGGCCACAAGACAAGGTGATTAACTCTTATGAAATAAAATTAGGGACTTCGTCCAGGACGAGGAAGTATTCAATGAATGGCATGATGCTAGCAAGTTCTGAGGAACAAAGGGACCTTGGCATATGTGTCCATAGATCTCTGAAGGCGGAGGGGCATGTTAGTGGGGTGGTGGAAAAGGCATATGGGACACTTGCCTTTATCAATCGAGGCATAGATTACAAAAGTAGAGAGGTCATGTTGGAGTTGTATAGAACCTTGGGGAGGCCACAGCTGGAGTACTGTGTGCAGTTCTGGTCACCACATTGTAGGAAGGATGTGATTGCACTGGAGGGGGTGCAGAGGAGATTCACCAGGATGTTGCCTGGGATGAAACATTTAAGCTATGAAGAGAGGTTGGATAGACTTAGGTTGTTTTCATTGGAGCAGAGAAGACTGAGGGGTGACCTGATCGAGGTGTCCAAGATTATGAGGGGCATGGACAGGGTGGATAGGGAGCAGCTGTTCCCCTTAGTTGAAGGGTCAGTCATGAGGGGACATAAGTTCAAGGTGAGGGGCAGGAGGTTTAGGGGGGATTTGAGGAAAAGTTTTTTTACCCAGAGGGTGGTGACGGTCTGGAATGCGCTGCCTGGGAGGGTGGTGGAGGCGGGTTGCCTCACATCCTTTAAAAAGTACCTGGATGAGCACTTGGCACCTCATAACATTCATGGTTATGGCCAAGGGCTGGTAAATGGGATTAGGTAGGTAGGTCAGGTGTTTCTCATGTGTCAGTGCAGACTCGATGGGCTGAAGGGCCTCTTCTGCACTGTGTGATTCTGTGATTCAGGGGAGCAGGAGGTATGGTGGTGACCATAAGAGCATGGGGTGAGGGCGTTAAAGCAACTGAAACTTACAAATTATCTTGTGGAGTCACAACATCATCTGTCTGCTGGCCAACTCGAATCACACAATTGAGACTCCCAGGATCCTACAGGCTATTCCAGAAATAGAGGACAAAAGAAGTCCCTAAAGGATATGAGGCAAACAGTCAAAACAAGGGACTATATCTCTGAAAATATGGGATAGTTGGTCACCCTGTCACATAACCCGGAGTTAAAAGAAGCAATGCAACTAAAGCTATTTGAAAAGTCCATTTTGTTACAACTGTAAAGAAGGATTCAGTATAGTTTTATTGTATCGAGCAATTTACACCTTACCAACTGACAAGCATTTGAATAAACTGTAGCTCTCCAGCACAGCATAACAATTGGCTCTAAAACTTAGCAGCTTAATCACTCTAATAATGTTTTTTAAAAAATCAGGGATATTTAAGGCTTACGGCTTATTTAAAGAGCAGAGATGGGCTCAGGTGGTGTAATAATTGGCAGCGCAGTCTTTGGGTGATGTGACCCATTCAGTTCAGTGCTAAGCTGAGTGCAAGCCAGATGTGAGCTATAGTGAGATGGGGATCAGATGTGTAATAAGCCTGGCCATGTCTGCCTGAGGTGTCAGTCGTTAACAGCATTGAGGAGACCAGTGTGATTTTTCTCACAAATTTAGCATTTTCAAGTCCAAGTTTCATCAGGAGTTAGAAATAAAAGCGCCCAAACACGAATTTTTCTTATAGTCAACAACATAGGCCATCACAACTGCTTAAATAGTGGTGCTATTTGTTTGTGCGTGAGTGAAAATCGCGGTTATTGATTTTATCAATGTTCGCAATTTTGTTGATCGACAAATGAAGACCCACTAAAAAAAACCAACCATTATACTAACATCCACTCCAGTCACGCAATCGATCCTGACTTTATACAATGCTTTTCATTTTATTCTTCTTTATGAGGAGAACAAATACTTTTTGCCTCAATACTGTATTCAGTGCGGTGAAATGAAGTACTGTTCCTCTACTCACAGTTTTATTTTTGGAAATTTATTCCTTGTGCACTTGCCTCTAATAGGAGACTATGCTGCATCAAACAGTTTAGATTTTTGTACTTCAGTTGTTGAAGCATAATCAGCATGCGGTGATACATGCTGTGTCATTGCGGTGATACATGCTGTGTCATTGCGGTGATACATGCTGTGTCATTGCGGTGATACATGTTGTGTCATTGCGGTGATACATGCTGTGTCACTGCGGTGATACATGCTGTGTCACTGCGGTGATACATGCTGTGTCACTGCGGTGATACATGCTGTGTCACTGCGGTAATACATGCTGTGTCACTGGCAGCTTATTGTTGTCCATGACCAAAGTGTTTAATGTTAAGATTAGAGTGTTTCCTTACCCTCAGAGTGGTTTGTCCCAATTTAAATCATTTCCAACAGCAAGCTTTTGTGAATTTAAAAATACAGAAGATTACTTAGTAACACACACCTGCCCCGGAGGTTTTAGGCAAACTTCTCATACAGGCTATCACAAACACAAAAATTAGATACAGGTGAGGATAACAACCATACAAGTAGCAATTATTTCAGTCTCATTCATAGCAGGTCCATGGTTCCTTAGGTGAAGTAATGCTTTGGCTGGAATGGAGACCTTTTAAAAGCAGAGGATTCTCAGTAAGCTGCGAAGCTTATTGTAGTTGAATTTCCAGGAGGTCATCTCTTGGGTGAACTTGAAGGTGGAACAGGTTGGGGAGAATTTTCTCCCACTCTCAAGGTATAATTGTTTTACCTTGGCAGTCTCGTTGTCTTGTTGTCTCAGCTATTTTGCTGGCTTTTCAGGTGGTATTTCAGATGGTATCCATCATGGTATTTCTGATGTCTCTGACCTGATCAGCCTCTGCTGTTATTTTGCAAAAGAACAGGAAGCAAACAGGGCTGGCCTAATTATGTGACCAATTACGAGTCCAAAGTCCTTCTTCCAAAACAGGTTTCGGGTTGGATTATACACACCCTGTGTTGTAGCCTTTCACACTTTGAGAGTTTTGGAGATACCCATGGTTTTGTAATTGAATGCCCATTCAATTTAAATTGTCCTTTTGAGTGCCATTTCAGGGAAAAAGGCATTCGGCAGAATTTTCCGTTTTGGTGGGCGGATTTGATGGCGCATTTCCCGCCGGATGACGTGGGTGGGAATTCGCACCCGATTTCACGTTCGGAAGCTATTTAAATGATGCATCGACGAGTGGCTCTCCGAATCACATGGCAGGGTGGGCACTGATTCATCCACCCCACCGTTACCTAATGGCGATGAAGGTTCGGGTGCCATATTTAAACACCACCCAAACACACACATTGACTCCTCCAGCCCAGCTGTGTGGAGGAAACGTCTCGATATGGCTGCGCCCAAGAAAAAAAGCTGCACCACGGTTCTTCAATGACTCCCCTGAGGTCTTCATCTGCAGAATCCGCCAGCATCAGGGTGTCCCCCTACCCAAGGGATGGCTCCAGAAGGCCCACCACCCTCAGCTCGCTGGGCCGGGGGCAGTTGTTCTGCTTAAGTAACGCCTTCCAGTGCAGGAAGGAGATGAATGATCTCATCAGCTCCACTGGGTAAGTCAACCTTCTTCTCACTTCAATCTTACCCTCTCACAATGGCTTCATGCACTCAAAGGGTTACACCGTTCAGGGATCTCACACAATATTAGCCGGGAGATGTCAGCACTGATTGTCTCACAGGCTCTTTGCCATAAGATCATAAGACATAGGAGCAGAAATTAGGCCATTCAGCCCATCGAGTCTGCTCTGCCATTCAATCATGGCTGATAAGTTTCTCAACCCATTCTCCCGCCTTCTCCCCGTAACCTTTGATCCCCTTACCAATCAAGAACCTATCTATCTTGGTCTTAAATACACTCAATGACCTGGCCTCCACAGCCTTCTGTGACAATGAATTCCATAGATTCACCACTCTCTGGCTAAAGAAGTTTCTCCTCATCTCTGTTCTAAAAGGTCTTCCCTTTACTCTGAGGCTGTGCCCTCGGGTCCTAGTCTCTCCTGCTAATGGATACATCTTCCCCATGTCCACTCTATCCAGGCCTTTCAGTATTCTGTAAGTTTCCATCAGCAGCATCTTATCCATAATGCTGTTCAAACTCCATCCTCAGCCCTTACTGTGGACACACACAGTAGGCATGCATGATCCCCAACCTCTCCTCCATCTTTTCTCATCGCATTCATTCCATTTACCTTCATGCAGGCCAAGCTGGCCCACAACAAGAGGCAGAGATCCCAGACAGAAGGAGGCAAGGCCGACATCCAGGAGCTCTCCAAATATGAGGAGGATGCCGTTGAGTTGGCAGTGGGGGACAAAGATTACTCCTATAGTGAAGGTGAGAGCAGACTCTCCCAGCAAGGCAGTACAGGTGAGCCCTCCATGAGTTGATGACATTCACAATGAATGACGTGCAATGTTGTATTCAACTAAATCTATCTTCTCTCTCTTACAGGCAGTGGCAGGCCCAGACAGACCAGCACAAGCAACATAAGACACAGCTCCCAGGCCATCTCAGAGGAAAATACTGAGGTACCATGTGAAGAACACCCATCACTGAGTTCACCTGCACCCTCCACCAGCTCAGAGATGCACATTCCAGTGGCTCACGGCTCTAGGTTAGGCTCGGTTTTAATTTCTGGAGAACATGACATGTCTCCACAGCATTCAGAGGCAATGATAGCCCAGCTCTCTGTCACCCAGAGGACTGCTGGAGATCAGGCACCTGTTGAGTTTGAGTCAGATGATACACCTCTGGAAACGGGCATCCCACACATGCTGGAGATGCAACGACAGGCGGGCAGAACATCGGGTAGAGTTGCGAGAGGCAGTCAACAGATGAGAGCGAAGGATGGAGGAGACCGTCCGTGTTCTGTCTGATGTCATGGTGCCAACATGCAAGTGTCTGAGGTCTCCATGGGAAGGATGGTGGCTGCCTTGGAGACCTTGGTCCAGCAGATCCTGCCGGATTTGCGCTCGGACCTGAATTCCATCGCCAAAGGCACTGGTGGGATCCATCAGTGGCGTGGCAGAGAGGGGGTGGGGCACTTTGACCTTTCTCCAGGAGCTCCTTCTACTCAGGGAGTCAGGCAGGGGCCCTCAGGCACTCATAGGGAGGAGACCTCAGGGCCATCCACCCAGTTGACTCCAAGAGTGTCCAAGCAATCCTAATCCTCTCTGCCTGTGAACCCATCACCTCACCTCCAGCTATACAAGCCAAGGAGGCTGCACCTGCCCCATAGCAAGACATCCAAACCAGGCCAGGGCCCTTCAGGTATCAGCCCTCTAGAGGACACCTCCCAAAGTCATCAAAGACAACCCGGGCATAGCAGTCAGCAGGCTGCCTCCACCTCTGCTGCAGATGTCAGGGATGCACCAAGACATAGCGGTGGGGTTAATAAAATTAAGAAGCTTTGTCATCACTTCTGGGTCACAGGTGTTCAATCATGCACCTGTGTAAATACATTTGCTCTTCACAAGAATGGTCTTGTCATTGGAAAGTGTCATGCATATGTGTCAGTGTGACCTCTTATTGCGAGGATGAGCCATGTTCCCACTCAGCGATCACCTCCCTTTGTGAGCTTCACATTCAAGTGATGTGTAGCTGACTCGTAATAGTTACTGGATCCTTGTGATATGTCAGGGAGATGTGTTTAACTCTTTACTGGAGGTGTTTGCAAAATGTGTTAGTAACCAAACTCCTTACAAGACAGCATGGAGTTTCATGTGCTCACCAGCCTTGGAGGGGTCGCTGTAGTTGTCTCTCCAATGGAGAGGGCTGCTTTCATTGTAAGTACCAAAGCACAAGACTTTCAGCCATGAAGCTCTCTCCAACCATACGTGCATCTCAGTGTCCACTAAAGGTTCTTCATCAAGGCAGCGATGACTACATCAAGCCCTTTGACACAGCGTTTGCGCTGTTGTGCCAACTTTCACTAGCCGGAGCGCACACATACTGGGTTTGCTGTGGACCTTTCCAAAGATTAGGGCCTGGTGAATCATGAAGGTTGAAGGTGCAAATCCAAATACTGAACTTGCTCCTGATGTTACTGGTTGTAAAAGACTTTCAGTGCACTGGCATGGCACTAAGAGACAGAAAGAATGTGGCAGTGTCCCTTTGCCTTACTCCTCCTGGAATCTCGTGGCTATCAGTGTGGAATGGGCACATCTTCCATGTCGTGCCTCTTTGATGGCATCCTCACGTGGAAGCTGACCCTCATCTTCCTCTTCAGGTTCCTGCCCTTCCTGCTCTTTAACATCAGAGGACATCTCAACCTCCTCCATGGAGGCAAGGGACCCCCCCCCCCCCTTTGAAGCACCAAGTTGTGAAGGGTGCAACAGATCATGATTATGCAGGATGCCCTCTGTGGAGAGTACTGCAGGGCTCCACCTGCGCAGTCCAAACATCAGCAGTGCATCTTCAGGATGGCAATGGTCTGCTTGATGATGGATCGTATTGAGCTATGCACTGCATTGTACCTCTCCTCCGAGGCACTCTGAGGATGACGCACGGGTGTTATGACCCATCGTTTGAGCAGGTACCCTGTGTCCTCCAAGCAGCCAGCCCCATAATCACCATGGCCCGTCGAATATGTGAGGCACCTGGGAGTGTCTCAGGATGTATGAGTTATGGTAGTTCCCAAGGTACCTGACATAAACGTGCATGATGTGCTTCTAATGGCCGTACATCAGTTGAACATTGATGGAGTGGAACCCTTTCCGGTTAATGAACCCCAAGGGCTGCTGCCATGGAGCCCTCAATGTCACATGTGTGTAATCGATTGTACCCTGTACTCTAGGGAAACCAGAGACTTCTGCAAACACCCAAAATCTAGCAGCCTGGCTAGCTTCATTGAGTGTGAAGTTGACATAATGATGAGCCTTACTGTAGAGGGCATCTGGCACATCCTTGATACATTTATGAGCTGAGGACTGTGAGATCCCACATAGATCCCCTGTGGATTCCTGGTATGATCCGCAGGCAAAACAATTGAGCATAGCGATGACCTTCAGGGCCGCTGGCAGGGGATGCCTTCCCAGTCCATGGGGCGTTAGGTCCTCCTGCAGGATGTGGCAGATACAATCCACCAACTCTCTTGACAAGCACAGTCGGGGGTGGCATTGTCTGTTGCTCATCTCCAGATAGGAAAGTCTTCTTGGTCATGTGAGTCACCTCCTTGGAATGGGTCTAACCTTCTCATCCTCTGGTTCTTGCTGGTTCTCCCCTGGCCATAGACCTCAGGCCGGGTCTCCTTTTGAAGATGCGCTAGGTGGCACCAGAGCCTTCTTCTCCTCCTCAATCAGAATCAAAAAGGCAGCATTGAGTGCAGGGTCCATTACTCAATCCTCCTTCTCCTTGTGGATGAATTGATGCAACAGATTAATGAATACGAAGCATATATGGTGCCTGACACTCACAAACAGAAAGCCACTATCATGCCCTAGAGCTGTGTCAATGTGACTAGCTTTTCACTGATATAGCCTTTTAGCTGAAGCCCAAACTCACTAGGTGACCAAGATGCCAACCCTGATAATTGTCATCTCAACCCCACAAAGGTTGGAAGAGGATTGGACACATTCATGAAATGTGCTACCTTACCAAAAGCACTCCTGCCATCTCCGATCTGATGTACTGACCAAGCTCAGATTGCACTTCAGCAATGACTGGATGCCCTTTGGCCTGTTATCTGTGCCAACTGGAGAAAGCACATCAAAGACTGTCACTGATGATCAGCCAGTTATGTAGCAGCTGTCCCTCTTTCATGGTTGCCCATGTTTTCCATTCTCACATATCTCTCTGTTAATGCTCAAACCGAGCAGCTGTATTGTGAAGCCAATGACTCCTGCAGTCTCTCGTTAAAGTAGACCATAATGCAATGACCCCAATTGCA
Source organism: Carcharodon carcharias (assembly GCF_017639515.1). Taxonomy (NCBI): domain Eukaryota; kingdom Metazoa; phylum Chordata; class Chondrichthyes; order Lamniformes; family Lamnidae; genus Carcharodon; species Carcharodon carcharias. The sequence goes on along the minus strand of NC_054488.1, from coordinate 7,635,095 downwards.
CCTTCTTATGGAAGTCTCCCTCTTTTCTCTCAGCTCTGACTCTATTTCAATGTTGTGAGTCTAAGCAGTTTAGGGGTACCCCCAAAAGGGCCCCTACATCCAGCCGTGGGCTCTTCCCACACTGCCTCAGGCCCCTCCCGGGTAGATTCATTTCCAGTTTCCATTTCAAACTGTGCAATTTGGGGTTTCAATATGGCTGTGCTGCATTTTTTTTTTGAGTCCAGCTTCGACCCTCCCCCTGTCAATGTTCGGGTCCTTCCAAATTTTCCTGGAACCTCACGATGTGCAGGTAGAGCTCCCTCCAGTTATTCTCCCTCCTCCCCCAGTAACCCTGGATCCCATTGTCGTTGTGGTGGACATTCCAGCCTCCCCCTATGAGCCCATCACGGCTGATCTGCCCATGCCCCATGTAGACCTCAGCCCTTCCCACCTCGTGGCTGTGGGCATGGTCACATACAGAGGAGAACCCCCCAGGAGAGCTTCAAGTACCCTCCCATTTTATTACCATTTCCCCATTTAGAGGCTGCAGATGCCTCCCTTGACTATGACCATCCCATCTGCAGCCCAGTACTGAGCCAGACAAGCCCATTGGCACCAACTGTGAGATAATTAACATGCTCTGCACACCAAGGCGTGCCTTATCCCAATTGAACATAAAGGTCTTGCCCCTCCCTGGAGAAGGACAATGATGTGCATGCCATGCTTGTCCTGTAGCATGGCCCACAAATCCCCAGGACTGCCCCTAATCTCTCACCCTGACTATGAGGCCCCAGACCAGGGACTACGACTGTCTTTCAATGAGCTCTCACGTTCCCTTATGACTGTTCACAACACAGTCTCCCACCCGAGCCCCCTCCATGAGTCTCTGTGCAACCCATCCCTTTTGTGCCACACTAACACACCCCAACACCCCCCTTCAAACTCTGGAGTCTGTGTGCATTCCCTCCCATTTGTACAGTTGGATTCCCATCCAATCCGTTCTGTGCCTGTATTCTAGTCTTCCATGTCAGGTTCCAGCTTCCCCACCCTCTGCCTCCTGTCTGCCTGCCATCATTCCCACACCACCACCCCCCCACTCAATCCCACTATACCTTATTGACCCCATGTCTCTCCCATCCTTCCCCCATCCAACCCCGCCATACCCCATTGACCCCCATGTGTCCATCATCCTCCCCCCACCACCACGCCCCGCACCGGTTACAATGCTGGTCTCTGTTTCAGAATGCAGCCTTGCCTGAGAGCCACTGTACACACTGAATGCTGTCCTCCTGGAATACAGAGGCCCCCACCATGAGCAGACCAACCCTACGCCCTTTCCAGTGTGGTGTTACACTGCCATTGCTCAGAACTCGGAGCAGTGATGTTGCAGGCAAGCTTTGAATGTTGCACTCCCCTCAAAGTCACGAGCGAAGTGACAGCAGACAGGTGCACACCACTCTTTTTCGAATGTGATTCAGACACGTCTGAGTTCCCGCTGGTGCGGCACAAGGTTGGGAGGGAGAACGTGACTCCAGCGAGTAGTGTTTTTAATGAGCGTTCGTGACATGGTAATGCCTGCAAAGCGCGTTCCTGACAATGGATCAGCGAGAAACCCAACCCGGCATTAACCCACCATGAAAGTGGTGAGGGGGAAATTTGGAACTGATTTCCCACTGGCGGGAATCCAATTTTTGGCCTCTCTCTGAATTTTCCACTCCAGCCCGTCACTGGCAGGACTGGAAAATTCCATCCATTTAGCCAACAGCAGTGTGGAGGGTTGTTTTGTTCTCTGGAGACAGGGGAGTGTATCAGTCCACAAAAGCAGTGATCCTTGGACAACCATCATTTTGCAATCTTCTTGTGTGTAAGTTCCTTTTAAAAACATGGCTTTAAAATTTGTGATATCTTCATTCCTGTACTGGCCGTGACAGCTGTGCATCAAAAGTGACACAAAAATGGGACACTTCGCAGTGAAGGTGCTGTATCGCCAGATTTCATTCTGAAGATGGAAGCTGGCATCTTCAAATTAGCAGCAATGGTCTGTGCAACAATGTGCCCCTTAAACCATGGGCAGGACTTTTAGCTCAGCGGATGGGCACGCGCCCGACGCAACCAAGCGTGAAATGACACGCGATAGTTCGGTCGGCAGGCAAACGCCGGAGCCGGTAGTGTGCCCGCCAATAATTAAAAGGCCGACTAAGGCCATTAAGTTATCAGTTGTGCTGAATTTTTCACTGCCCGTTCAGCCTAACAGTCAATGGGCAGGTGAAAAGTCCAAGCGATCTTTGCACTTTCTTTAGAAACCTCATCCACGGGCAGGATGAGGTTTCCAACATCAAATACAAATGAAATAAAAACTTACATTTTTAATTAAAAACATGGCCCTGCTCATGTGACATGAGTCACATGAGGGGACATGTTTCATTAATTTTTGGCGCTGTTTAATAATTTCTTCAATATATTCTTCATCTCCCTGAGGCAGCTCCGTGCCTCAGGGAGGTTGTTCAGCGCTCTATCACGCGCACGCGCCAGGTTCGCACTAGGCCTGCTCGCCCTCCTCCCCCCTGCCCACACCGGCTGTGCTCAGCGCTGCCGCTTGCGTATCACGCTGGCAGGCCTTATTTGGCCGCCGGTGTGAAATCATGGTGGCTGTCGATCGCGGGCTTCCCAACCACCCCCACCTGCCCCCGCTGATCCCGCACGCCAAGGGCAAAATTCTGCCTCAGTTCTATCAGTATTAATTATTCACTATAATCATTATTATCATTGCGGTAGTTCCAACACAACAGAAATCATGGCCCAATAATTGTTACAACGCTTTTGGACTTAACATATCTGCATCTATCTTTTAAATTTGAGATGATGCAATGGGATATTTATAAGAATACAGTGTGACACGTCAAATACTTGACTTCTAAAGACTGCAACATGATAAAAAACATGAAGAAAATTATGAAAAAGGTGCAGGATAAAGCAACAATATAAAGACTTTGCTAATGACTACATTGCCATTAATACCCATGCATAATCATTTGCTTTAAAACAGAAATCTTAAGTTTGAATTAGTGACCTGTAACTTTTAAGATGCCATCTCCTCCAAACTTTGTAGCTATATGCCCCAGGGTTCAGTTTCTCATGTCCCAGATGTCTTGCAGAAAAAAACTCTTTCGACTGACAGGAGGGTCGGTAACCAGAGGATACAGATTGAAGATAATTGGCAAAAGAACCAGAGGGAATGTGAGAAGAAGATATTTTACATGGCGAGGAGTTATAATCTGGAATGCACTTCCTGAAAGGGTGATGGAGGCAGATTCAAAAGTAAAAAGGGAATTTGATAAATACTTCAAAAAGAAACGTTTGCAAGACTGTAGGAAAAGAGGAGCGGGACTGATTGGAGAGCTCTTTCAAAGTGCCAACACAGACACAAGAGGCTGAATGACTTCCTTCTGCGCTGTAAGGTCCTATAATTCTATGAGTGCACAGCTACTAGCACAGCATAGGCTGAGAGTAATGATTTATGTCAGTTTAGCTTTAGTAATGATTTGTGTCAGGGCAGCAAGTATACAGCAGATGCAGGTGAATCTGTAAAGATGCAGAATTGAGAGAGCAAGTTCTATGTCTGATTCCTGATGGAGCTGCTTCTTTACGTTTATTTAAAGCATCAGGTTTGATGAACAGGTATTTAAATAAACACTCAGCCATTATACGGCTTTTGTTTTGGATTTTTTTCTATCATTTGACTATTTGGAATGTGTGAATTTTTCTTATTAACCTGTATTTTCAGAACACTGTTTGAGGGCTAATTTCATTATTTACTAAGTTTGTTTTAAAGTATCCCAAATGCAGATAGCCAATGAAATGAGGCATACCAGAGATTTAAGCAGGTGCTAGATCAGACCTGCAGACATTGATGCACTGACTGACCAATGGCTGAGATCAACTGTTTCAGCTTCTCAATTAGCAGGAAGCCCATTGCAGAGTTTCACCAACAGCTGGAAGGACATTAGTAGTCAATTGTGCAGCACTGGCAGTAAGACTGGCAAGTTCGCTGTAGTCTTCAAATATTATGCCTCCAGTCCATCCTGCTATCACAGCAATAAGAATTAACACAGCAGCTCCCCATGTATCAAATAGATCAACATGGCATCCAATTTTCCCTTCTTTCCCCACTGGGAGGTGGTTCAATGTCACCTCACAATTCCTTATTCCAAAGAGTCACTGCTGGCTACGTTGTACCCAGCCCGGGAGTCAGTAATTGATTATGTTCCGTCGCAATAGCTTGATGTGTAAAGCCCTTGAAAGTTGTGAATGTGTATGTTGCATTTTGATTGGCCATCTGTCAAGTACAGTACAGTAAAATCTTTATTAACTGGCGGTGCCAGTTAATCAAAAATGCCGGTTAATGGAGAGTCCCATTTACCATTGGAATACATTGCAATACATGTTGAATGAACTAATATGCAAGTACTCAGGAAGTAAAGAACAGTATTATTTTTACGTCTAATCTTCAACAGTACATTAAAACATAAACAAAAGTATAACATTATACAGCGTACAGGTACGGGTTCAGGATAACTTTGTAATTTCTTCCAATTGGTCAAGTGACTATTCGTATTAGGAGAACATTAGAAATTCCAGTTAGTAGAGAATTCCAGTTGGTAGAGTATTAAGTAACAAAGTTTACTGTAGATAGTACTATTTGGTAGCTTAACTCTGCCTCATTCCTTAAAATGTTCCATCTTGACCCATATCTATTTCCAGGTTCCACAGACACTGTAGGAAAGTATTGATCCTGGCCAGCAAGTTCTGCCAAGCATGGTGCCATGCTCAAAGGAGGGTGTTCTCGAATACCAAACAGAAGAACCCTCAAATCGATGATTAGTACCCAGCTGCACAGTCCCATTCAGATGCAGTAAATTCATTTATCACCACTATCCGCTTCAGTTGCATCATGCTGCCATCTCTCTGTCCTAACATATTCCTTAACCCCCAGGAAATTACCAATGTAAACCCCTAAAAAAAATTTGATCTCGATTAATAATGGCTGTTTTAACAGGTTTGACATATATGCTTTTTACATAATGTGATATAATGGAGATACAGAAAAAATCTGCATAACCAAAGGATTAAGCAGAGACCAGAAAGGATAAGCATAAATTTGTTAATTTGTTACCTGTCATGGAAGTCAATCAAAAGAGGAATAATGACTAATGTAGGAGTTTAAAAAGCTCTGAACATTATTGTCCATTTACTTGGAACACTGCGGGGCTGAATAACGTGTAGAAAAAAAACCTTCATTGCATCGTCACTCTACACCACATATCTTGCTAAAACTCCTGTACATTAATTCTATTTAATCCTGTACAGGCTCCATATGGCAGTAGCTCCATACCTTGCAAATATCATCTTATACTATCATATTGTTAATCTTCTTCAAATCTGCTGCTAACCCTTATTCTATTGAGATAAATAGGTAAGCCACCTTTGAACCATTATTATGTATAGACAGTATATTGACATGTATAATCAATACTATTTTAAAAATAAAACATTTATGATTTAGAACACAGCCTTCAGCTTAACAGGAGCATGCTCCTATATCTAGGGGTACACCATTACAGAAATCAATAAGGATAATTTTCTTTCATTATAACACTGGCCTTCATCCACAATTAGGTGACTTATAAGACCATAAGACATAGGAGCATAAATTAGGCCATTCAGCCCATCGAGTCTGCTCCGCCATTCAATCATGGCTGATAAGTTTCTCAACCCCATTCTCCCACCTTCTCCCCATAACCTTCGATCCCCTTACCAATCAAGAACCTATCTATCTCGGTCTTAAATACACTCAATGACCTGGCCTCCACAGCCTTCTGTGGCAATGAACTCCATAGATTCACCACTCTCTGGCTAAAGAAGTTTCTCCTCATCTCTGTTCTAAAAGATCTTTCCTTTACTCTGAGGCTGTGCCCTCGGGTCCTAATCTCTCCTACAAATGGAAATATCTTCCCCACGTCCACTCTATCCAGGCCTTTCAGTATTCTGTAAGTTTCAATCAGATCCCGCCTCATTCTTCTAAACTCCATCGAGTATAGACCCAGAGTCCTCAAACGTTCCTCATATGTTAAGTCCTCAAACGTTCCTCATATGTTAGATAAAAACAAAAAACTGCGGATGCTGGAAATCCAAAACAAAAACAGAAATACCTGGAAAAACTCAGCGTCCAGGGTGCTATAGACTGTATACATGAGGCCATCAAGGTGCCAGCAGGTGATCCCGGTGCCTTTGTCAACAGGAAGGGCTTCCACTCCATGAACGTGCAGATAGTGTGTGATCACAGGATGCTGATTCTACAAGTCTGTGCAAGGTACCCAGGCAGCTCCCACGACACCTACATCCTCAGACACTCACAGGTGCCGGGGCTCTTCAGTGCTCCAGCCCGGCTGGATGGATGGCTGCTGGGTGACAAGGGCTATCCCCTCAGAAGGTGGCTCATGACACCTCTCAGCCATCCAAGAACAGAAGCTGAGCAGCGGTACAAAAGGAGCCAGGGCACCACAAGGGCTGTGGTGGAGAGAACCATCGGTCTTCTCAAGATGGGCTTCCGATGCCTGCACCGCCCAGGGGACACACTCCAGTACCCCCCAGATCGTGTGTCGGTGATAGTGGCTGCATGCTGCACTCTCCACAATCTTGCGCTGGAAAGGGGGGATGCTGTGGATGATGAAGATATAGACGCAGTGGATGCAGCTGCACACGATGAGTCCAGCAGTGATCCTGTGGATGAGGAAGCACAGGGGAATGATGAGGGGCTAAACACTGACCCGGGACTACACCAAGGAGGCAGGGACACCCGGGAGACTTTAATCCGATGAACGTTCAGCTAGTTCCACACAAATGGATCAGGAGGACCAGCCTTGCCTGGCGTTTCCATTCTCGGCACCTAATGCTAAATCTGCCAGGTCATCAGCTGCAACTAAGGGCTTTGGACATTAACTTCAATGTCCATTCAAACACTCATGACATGTGTGTAAAACATACAAATGCAGAACAAAGGAGCCACTCTCAGCCATGGGAACACATCTGGTTTTAATTTTTTCCATCATAAAGTCACACACAGTCAAAACAAAATGTTTTTCAAGCATAAACAAATAATAATTCACTAATCCAGGGCCAAAACAAAATCACCAGTGAGAAACCCGTAGTATGCTTCGTTTCCGGGTGCTATATCTTGGTGCTGACCCCTCGCTGGGAGGGGTATCTGAGCCAGCCTGCTCACTCTGCTGTCCTGTTGGCCACGATGACCTTGGCGGACGTCCTCTGGCCCGTGGAGCCTGTGCTGGCCCCGCCTGGGAGGGAGATGCCAGTTCCACAGCTGGCACCTCCCCAGTCACCGCAGCCTCACTGGATGAAGTGGTCACTGGGAGAGGGGTGGAGCAGCTGGTGCCCTCATCCGGAGCGCCCTGAGAGGAGCCCACAGAGACGCCAGGGCAGCTGCTGCACCAACGTGAGGTCATCCCGGACCTCCCTGCTCAATGTGGATGGATGGGCAACGAGCTGGGAATCTTGGTGCCCAGGCCTTCTCCCACATTGGCAAAGACCAGCTAATGCCACTGGCGCTTGCAGGTCCGAGCGTAACCCCAGGAGGCCCTGATTGTTCTCCTGGAAGCCCCTCTCCATGAGAGTCACCACTCTCTCCGTGGAGGAAGCATGACGCTCTGCTATGAGGCTCATTGCATCAGTGATGCTCCGTGTGGACTCCTCCACCACAGACACCATGCCAAGCATAGCCTCATGTATCACTCCCGGATGTTCCCTCACACCCGGTCGCATTTCCTGCAGCTGCTGCGTCGTGGACGACTCCAGAGGGACATCATCAGGCACCGACTCAGCATGTGCCTGGTCCCCTGCAGTCCTCCGACTGCTGGCGCCATGGGCACTCTCTGTCTCTGCCAGCTCCTCCAGCAACTGTGAAGTGCCCTCTCCACTGTGCCCCGGGACACTAACCAATGTTGCAATGCCCACCGATGTGCTAGTATCTGCGCTGGTGCCTGCCTCACTGAAATGGTGTGACGCAGATGACAGTTGAGGGCCCTCAGGTGTGAGAGGGGCACCTGCACTTCCTCCTAGCGGCCATGCTCTGATGATGCTGAATTTAACAACAAGGACAGTGGATCAGTTAGCGTGCACACAGTGATACACTTCATCCCTTTCCCCCCGGCTCATTATGCGCTCAACCTTCCAGAACCTACGGACACGGATATTGGTGGGGTGGCAAATTGTGAGGAGGAGATCCAAACATTACAGGCGGATACAGATGGGCTGGTCAGATGGCCTAAGGAATGCCAAATGGAATGTTATGTGGATAAGTGTGAGGTGATGCACTTGGGCAGGACAAACAAGGTACAGGAATACATGAGGAATGGTAGGACCGTGGAAAGTAAGGAGGATCAGAGGGACCTTGCTGGGAATGTCCACAGGCCTGTTAAGGTAGTGGGTCAGGTACGTAAGGTGTTTAAGTAGGTAAATGCCATATTTGCCTTTATTAGCCGAGGAATAGAATATAGGAACAGGGAGGTCATGTTCCTATTGCAGAAAATGCTGCCTAGGCCACAGCTAGAGTTCTGTGTGCAGTTGTGATCTGCACTTCATGGGAGGGATGTGATTGGAGTGGAGAGAGTGCAGAGATCATTGACCAGGATGCTGGCTGGGCTGGAGAGTTTGAGTTATGAGGACACATAGCATAGACTGGGGATATTTCCCCTGGAGCAGAGGAGATTGAGAGGGACATGATTGAGCTGTATAACATTATGAGGGGCATAGATCTGGTGGACAGGAAGGAACTTTTCCCCTTGGTGGAGGGATGAGTAACCTGGTGGCATTGATTTAAGGTAAGGGGCATGAGGTTGACAGGTGAGGTGATGAGGAACTCTTGCACACAGTAATGTGGGACGCACTGCCTGAAAGGGTGGTGGATGCAGAAACCCTCCCAACATGTAATAAGTATTTGGATGTTGCAGTTGTGATGCCATGGCATACAAGGCCTTGGGGAGAGTGGTCACAAATGGGATAAGGCGACTTTGGAAGGTGCTGGACATGCGCATCTTCGAAGGGCCGAAGGGCCTTTTTCTATGACCCACACTCTGACTCTATCACTCTGTGACCGAGCAATGTTGCAACAATAACAAATTAAACACTCATCAATGCTATGGATGTTGGGAGGACAGAGCGGATCTCACTGTTGGCCTCAAACACCTGGCCTCTCCACCCCAGCCTCACCGACACCAATGGACCTGGACGCGTGGCGCCTCTCAAACTCCAGGGCCTCCTGCTTGAAGCAGTTTAAAACCATCAGCTGGGCCTGGCCGCCTCCAGTCTGTGAACACTCAGACGCATTGTGAGCATTTTTCTCCTGAAAAACAGAGAAGACCATTCATTGGGGCAAATTGCACATGGACTCTGCACGCGCACACCACACCCCAACCACAGTGGTCCATATCAGGCCTCCAATGCCTCCTCTCCCCACTACTGCTGATCAGTCACAAAAATTTGTACGTCTGCTCCCAACTGCACCCCCCCAACGGCCCCTTGCACACATTCTGCATCCATCACTTTAGGAAACACACGATCTTTGCTCCCATAGCAAGGAGGCACAACCAGGTGCAGTGTTGAGGGCAGCAGATGGCTCTTGGCCACGAGACCTTGAGGCTCCCCTTCCACAATCTCATCACTGTGAATAGGACATGTGTTGGAGTTCTGAGTATGCACCTAGCTGCACCTCCTGCAGGTTGCCCCCAGACTGGTCATGTGCGACTAAGAGTAACACATGGGGCAGAATTTTAAGGCCTTGTTTCGGTGGGGACGGGGCTGTAAAATGCGGTGAGTTATTATAAACCCCATTGACGACAGCAGGAACGTAAAATCCCACTGTCGTAAAATTCTGCCCATAGCACGGGGGAGAACCGATCCCCTCGTGAACCACTCAGGCTGATGTAACCATGGGCACTATCTGCTTGCCCACCCAGCATACGAGAAATGCCCAACATGATTCAATGCAGTCAGGACAGTAAGACTTGGAGGGGGAGCCCTCAAAGCCTAAGGCTACCTGCTGGGTTAAGTGCCCAATGCCAACATGGTACTCACTCTGCCAGGAGCAACAAATTGTTGAAGCGCTTGCGACACTGGATCCAGGTGCATCACACCATGTCGCAGGAGCTCACCACCTCTGCCACCTCCTCCCAGGCACATTTGGTCATGTGGGGGGGACATCCTCCTCCCATCGTGGGGGACCAACGTGCTGCCACCTCCTCGAGGAGGGCAGCAAGGCAGTCATCTGAAAGGCTAGGGGCACATTGGCCCCCTCTGGCCTACCCTGCAGCCTGGCCCTGCTCCTGGGGCTGACCCTGCAGCCTGGCCCTGCTCCTGGGGCTGACCCTGCAGCCTGGCCCTGCTCCTGGGGCTGACCCTGCAGCCTGGCCCCCTCTGGCCTACTCTGCAGCCTGGCCCTGCTCCTGGGGCTGACCCTGCAGCCTGGCCCTGCTCCTGGGGCTGACCCTGCAGCCTGTCCCTGCTCCTGGGGCTGACCCTGCAGCCTGGCCTGCTCCTCTGCCCTTCCCTCCAGCCTGCCCTGCTCAACCAACCCCCTGCAGTGTGACCTGGAACTGGCCATTGTCACCAGCCTACAGGAGGCTGCCCGGTCTTCCTTTAAACAGGCCGCTGGGTGGCCATTGGACCCGGTGGTCTGTGCATGCCCACCACAGCCCACACACTCCCGCTATCCACAGGAGTTGGGAAATACGCTGGGTGGGCCTTAATTGGCCCAACCGGGCAAAATGGCGCTGTAGCCCCGATCGTGGGTGCCAATCAGTTCCGCGCCTCACCGCGTCTGCTCCAGCTCCGCCCACCCAACAGGCACAAAATTCTGTCCATTGCAATTCTGCATAATCTCAGAGTGAGGTGAGGAAAAGTGAACAAAAGAATGAATATGGAGTTGCTTGGAGGCCAGAGGCAGGATTGGAAAGAGGCACAATTTTGGAGGTTTTTAAAGTCAAGGAAGGTGGCAAGCCAAAATAGAGGGAGCGCATACCAGAAGGTGGGAGCATAATATATGACTGAAAGGTTAGATTCCAATGGTAGACAGAATGGAGAGGTAATCTGTGTCAGTGGGAAAGATAAATGCTGCAAAAAAAAAATTTCAGACCGGACTAGAGCATATTTATAATTAAGCTTTTAAAAAGATGTTAACTTTGTAAGATTACCATAGATTTTGTTTACCTCTCAGCATGCAATTAGTAGAAAGACAGAAGAACTTGGAATTTTGTAGCGCCCTTCATAACCACAGGACATCCCAAAGCCCTTTACAGCCAATTAAGTGCTTTTGAAGTGTTGTCACAATGAGGGAAACGCAGCAGCCAATTTGTGCACAGCAAGATCCCACAAACAGCAATGAGATAATGACAAGAAATCTGTTCAGGTGACATTGCTTGATTAATAAATATTGATCAGGACGCTAGGGGAAAACTCACCAGCTCTTTTTACAAATAATGCCGTGGGATTTTTTACATTCACCTGTGAGGGCAGACAGAGCCTCAGTTTAATGCCTCATCCAAATGCAGCAGTGCAGTTCTCCCTTGGTGCTGCTTTGAAGTACTCATGTTCCAATGTTTTAGTTCACTGCCCTGTGGAAAGGTTCAAAGCAGAGAGGGCTAGATCTTCCAGAACACAAAAAAACACTTTCTGCAATATCTTTAACCAATGATGATCAAAGGTTGGCTATCTATTAGACTTGATTCCTTTACTAAGCAGAGTTTCCAATTTCCTGATCAGCCAGACTGTGCGGTAACTGCAGCGCAACAGCTTCCCCATGTTAAGACTCCATGCATACATTCTCGCCATGGGCTGCACTCTGTGGCAAGTGTCCTCCTCACTTCAAGGGATAACCAGGGAGAGAAAGAGAGTGTCTCCTGGAAGTTGTGAGGTTGTTTTTAGAACAGTGAGTTCTGAAAGTGGAATGAAATTGTTCTGTGCTGACAACGGGAATGTGTGCACCTGAAGATGTTTAACAAAACACTGCACTCCAAAAAAGCAATTGATTGTCCATGAAGCACTTTGAGATGATTTTGAGATATATGATAAGGTGCTGAATAAATGCAAATCTTTTTCTGTACTGTTAACTGATCTGACTAGGATCAGCTGTCATTTTAGAGGTTTTTTTGCATCCCCCCCCAACCAATTAAATCGATAAGATGTCCTCCCATTGTGGCACTTTGTGACTGAAAGGTACATAAAACAGATGTGATCCAAATGAATTTTAACAAAATGATCTCCTTTTATCTGTTAATTACTCACAATTGTTGTAACATTCAACAATACCAAAATGACAGCAAGAGCTTAGTGTCACGCTGGGAGCTTCTGCAGAATCCCAGTGGGCTGGTGAACGGGATCATTTAATAATGGAAAATGTTCTGGGTCTGTAAGGTGCAAGGGTGATTTAGTACTCGGTGGGTTTAAGGCAATGCATAAGCTTACCGAGCTGTCCAAAAGTGCCAGGACCACTGTTGTAGAATCTGTTCCTGGGCTGGGAGTCATTCATTTTGAATTTGAAAGCTTGCTTAAGTGGACTGTTAAACCCTCTGCAAATGAAAAATCATTTAGCCTGAAGCAGCATCATTTGCATCTGTATACAGTTCTGTATCCTGTGCCATTATCAGCATCATTTATAACCTGGCTATGTTTCATGCATTTTCCAAAGCAATAAAATGGAAAATTTGTGATAGGGATTGTTATTATAGCTCCACCTGAAAATGGAAAGATTTGCACTTCCAGATTGCAGGCGGTGTTACAGTAAATCCTGGAATAGAAGGATGCTTCACTACAATGCACTGTCAGAATTATGCACTGGCACTGCAGAATGTGATTGCTTCATAATTTTAAACTGATATTCAAATAGACTAGTGAAGAGTATATTCTTCCAACAACAAAAAACAGGATTCCTTTTCATTTCCAGATTTAGCTCGGAGCTTCAAGCACACGTCACCAAATTTGCTTAAAACCATTGCTAGCTTAGGCGATAGCATATCCAGAGTCCAGTGATGAGAACAGACAGTTGGACAGTATTTACAAACCATCTGCTCACTGCATGGTTTCAGTCTTGCACAATGAGGTTACTCAGGGTTACTTGTGTGTCTCAAACCAGTATTGGATCACTGTTGCATTGGAAAGGCTAGTGTAGAAAATAAAAGAGACAGAAATAAAACAAAAATGTGAGACAGAATCAAGGAAATGTATTACAGTGAAAATATAGATGCATGTTTAGGATTTAATATTCAGGTCGTTTCAAGCTCCAGGTCTGGTTTTGGAACCAATAATCGACACAGATGAAAACAGCAAACACATCTCTTTGAAACACCTAAGGGATCAAACATGTTCTCACCAGAGGAAATTGATAGACACTCATCACTACTACCTGAAATCTGGTGCCCATTACTGCCAGAATTAATGTATACTTACCTTTATATTGACCCAGATCACATTGCCCTCCATTCAACTATCAACAAAAAATAATTGCCGTTGACAAACATTAAACATTTTTGTTTAAGATTTAGCTCCCTCTTGGCCTATTTAATCCTGTCATGATCTAGTTGACTGGCAGAACAAACTTGAGGAGCTAAGTGACCTATTTCTGCTCGTTTTCCTATTCTTCCATATCTTACCGAGCACCAAGTATCACATGCCTGTCATTCTTGCCCTTGAAAACCTACATTTGCTCCTAGTCCCCTCAAGCCTCTAATTTTCAATTATCACCTTCATGTGTAACTCCCTTCATGGCCTCGCTGCTCCCTTTCTTTCTAAACTCAGCCTTACAACACTGCTCTGATCTCTTGTGCTCTCTCTGATAATGGAGAAACAGAGGGAGGGAAGGGTGCACAATTCTGGCCTCTTGATCACCTCACCATCTCCTTACTCTTCCATTGGTGGCTACCACTCACCTTCCTTATGTGCTCTGAAATTCTTTCCGTGAACCCCTCCCACTCTCCTCCTTTGAGAACCCCTTTAAAATCTACCTCTTTAGCCACTTGTTCTAATATCTCCTTTTGTATTGCAACATCTAGTTTTGTCTGATTGAGCCTCTGTGAATATTTTTTGCTACATTAGAAGGGAAAAAGAGAAACATGACAAACACCTCCTGTGATACGATGAAGAGTTTCGAACGATGTGCACGGTGACAATGCTGATATAACAATTCTGCACTAATGTAATAAAATGCCCTGAGAGAACTGGATTGGCTGAATGGTAGCTCTTGTGCCTCTGAACTAGAAGGCCCTGGGTTCAAGTCCCACTCCAGAACTTGCTGGCTATGAAAAATCCCAGCCATTGGTGCAGACAAGCCAGTGGGAATTGGTGCTAGTCCCATGCCTGGAAAATGGGGAAAATTAGTGGCAGGAAAGGCTTTAAGACCATCCGCCAAATCAAAGAAATGATGGTTGGTATGAAGGTGATCAATCAGAATTGTGGCAACCCCATGGAACACGGGAAAAGCTATGCCACGAGGAAAAGATGAATGAATAACCTTGTTGTAAAAGAACCTTTCGGGAAGAGTGACCATAATATGATGGAATTTACCATTAAGTTTGAAGACGGTGTTGTTCCATCTGAAACTTGGGTCTTAGATCTAAACAAAGGAAACTACGGACAGAATTTTTCGTCCCATGGGTGGGGGTGCACCCAACCCAAACAGGAGTAAAATAGTGCACGATGACCTCAGGTGAGCGTCCCAATGTCATCGCGCACTCTCGTGACCTTTCGGTCGGCAGGCACATGCAAGCGGCAGCAGCAAGTCTGATGACATTTAAGAGGCTTATTAAAGCCCTTAACTAATTAGCTAAGTTGCAATTTTTGCTGCCTGCTCAACTATTCATCCAGATGAGGTTTCCAATGGGTACTAAAAAAACCAATAAAAAATTCTTATTCTTAACATCTTTTTTCACACGTAGCTCTTCATGTGGCTGAGCACATGTAGGGACATGTTTATATCGTAAGTAAAAAGTTTATTTTTCATCTTAAAATTCTTCAGCTCCCTGAGGCAACTCTGTGCCTTCAGGGAGTTGTCAGTGCGCACTTCCCCGGGCCTGCACACACTTCAGCGCTCACGTGGCCACCCCAGCAGCTCTGAGGTTTTTAGCGTGCCTTTCATGCCAGCTAGCCATTAATTGGCCAGCCAGCATGAAATCGCGGTCGAGCCAATCGCAGGCGGCGCCCAGTCTCACGGCCCTTCCCAGACCCGCCTGCCGGACAAGGGGATAATCTGAATCTATGAGGGGCAAATTGGCTCTGCTGGATTGGGAAAATACATTAAAAGGTATGACAGTAGGCAAGCAATGATCCGACATTTAAAGAATTAATATATGGTTTACAACAAATAACATTCCTTTAAGGCACAAATACTCAACAAGAAAAGTGAGTCAACGTGGCTAACAAAGGAAGTTAAAGATGGTATTCAAAAGAAGAGACTTATAAAGTTGCCAAAAAAAGTAGTAAGCCTGAGGATTGGGAACATTCTAGAATTCAGCAAAAAACGACCAAGAAACTGATAAAGAAAGGGAGACTAGAATATGAATGTAAACTAACAAGAAACATAAAAATTGACTGTAAAAGCTTCAATAGAAAAGTAAAAAGGAAGATATTAGCCAAGACAAATGGGGTCCATTACAGGCAGAGAGAGGAGAACTTATAATGGGGAATAGAGAAATGCCAAAGAAACTAAATAATTACTTTGTGTTTGTTTTCACAGAGCAAGATACAAAAAGCTTCCCAGAGATAATAGAGAACCAAGGGACTAGTGGGAATTAGAAACTGAAAGAAATTAGTATTAGTAAAAAATTAGAAATTAAGAGGACTGAAAGTTGATAGATCCCTGGGACCCAATAATCCACATCCCAGAGTATCGAAAGAGGTGGCTATGGAGATGATGGACGCATTGGTGATCGTCTTTCAAAATTCTATATATTCTGGAATGGTGACTTGCAGATTGGAAGGTTGTAGATGTAACTCCACTGTTTAAAAAAGGAGGGAGAGAGAAAATGAGGAATTACAAACCAGTTAGCCTGACATCAATAAAGGGAAAATACCAGAATCTATTATAAAGGATGTGATAACTGGACACTTAAAAAATAATGATCTGATTGGGCAGAGTCAATATGGATTTATGAAAGGGAAATCATGTTTGACAAACCTGATGGAGTTTTTTTGACGATGTTACTAGTGGAATAGATAAGGGAGAACTACAGGATATAGGGCGGTACTTTATGACCCATCGTGGTGGGAGTGGGTTTGTAAAATGTGGTGAGCCGTTCAAAAGGCCATTGACTTCGGCTGGATCAGAAGACCCCACCAGTGGGAGGGGCTGTAAAATTCCACCCATGGCGTATTTGGTTTTTCAGAAAGAGATTAGTAAATAAAATTAGAGCACATGGGATATGGGGTAATATACTGGCATGGATTGAAGATTGATTAGCAGGCAGAAACCAAACAGTAGGAATAAACGGGCCATTCTCAGGTTGGCAGGCTGTCACTAGTGGGGTACTGCAAGGATCCGTGCTTGGGCCCCAGCTACTCATAATCTATATCGATGATTTGGATTTGGGGACTAAATGTAACACTTCCAAATTTACGGATGACACAAAACTTGGAATTTGGATTGTGAGGAGGATGCACGGAGGCTTCAAGAAGATTAGGATAGACTTAGTAAGTGGGAAATGGCAGCTGGAATATAATGTGGATAAGTGTGAGGTTATTCAGTTTTGTAGGAGGGACAGAGGTGCAGAGTATTTCTTACATTGTGAGAGGTTGGCAAGTGTTAATGTCCAAAGGGAGCTGGGTGTCCTTGTTCAAAAGTCACTGAAAGCTAACATGCAGGTGCAGCAAGCAATTAGGAAGGCAAATGGTATGTTGGCCTTTAACATAAGAGAATTTGAGTACAGGAATAAGGGTGTCTTGCTTCAATTTATAGAACGAAGGAGTATCGTGTGCTGTTTTGGTCCCCTTAACTAAGGAAGGATATACTTGCCATAGAGGGAGTGCAGCAGAGGTTCACCAGGCTGATTCCTGGTATAATAGGACTGTCCTATGAGGAGGGATTGAGTTTAGAAGAATGAGATATTATCTCATTGAAACTTACAAAACTCTTAATGGGATAGACAAGGTAGATGCAGAAAGGATGTCCCCCTCGGCTGGGCAGTCCAGAACCGGATGACACAGTTTCAGAATATGAAGTAGGCCATATATTGCTGAGGTGAGGAGGAATTACTTTACTCATGGGATGGTGAATCTTTGGAAATTTCCACCTCAGAGGACTGTGGAATTGGGGTGCTAATCAACAGCATTGGCAAACAGTTAGGTTTTGAAAAGACTTTTGATGGAATTGGCAGAGTTAGCAAGTCAGAAAGATTCAGGGAGAACATTTCCGTCTGCGGACCTGAAAACGTTGCAACTGAAGTGGAGCAGAAATGGGGGACAGAAAGCTGTCAAAAGTGGGAAGGACAGAGGGCTCTTGCAGGAAGGAGGTTAAAAGCTATGGAGAGAACAGCAGTAAGAGAAGGACTTTGAAACAGATGCAAATGAAAGTTGAGGAGAGCACTGTTGATAGGGCTTTGGAATAAGGGGCAGGTAACAGGCTTTTGGAAGTGTTGCAATTGTGAAGGTCAGAACTTGTTAGGGTAGCAGGGAGAGTGAATGAGTATTCAAGCTTCAGAATGGCAAAAGGACTTTGTAAAGATAAAGTCCTCAATAGTGGCAATTCCATTTGAGACAGCAAGGCCAAGGGATTAGCCCTTGGTGTGGGAGGGTAACTAATATACAGGGGGGTATTTGAGTAAAAACAGGAGTATGGAGAAACTGGGAGAGAGAAGACTGGGGCCAGGTTTTTACGGCCCCTCCCACCCAGCGGAATATTACGGTCCCGCCGAACTGAATGGAGATTTAAATATCTCGCCACATCCACCGGGGTTGGGGGAGTGGGGTGGGGGGGGGGGGGAGGGGGCGGAATACATGCCGCAGTGGGGGCCATAAAATCCTGGCCGAGGAGAGTTTTGGGAAATCACTGAAAATAATGAGTTATGCAGTGTGAAGGCCAAGCTAGGAGACAGTGGAGGAGATTTTGACTTAGAAGTGACTAGAGGACTTAAGAGAATGGTGGACATCAAAAATTTATAGAAGTGAGAGTATTTTTAGAGTGCAAGATTCCGAAAGAAGAGGGCCAGAGAAAAAAAGGGGCAGGTTAAGATGGGAGCTGGCAATGTATGGCAAGTGTATATAGCCAAACAATGTGGCCTCAGCAAAGGGAAGGGGTTGTTCTCTGTGACCAGGTTGGCATCAGTGGATTTCCCTGGGGTGAAATTTTGGTGGGTGAAAGCATTATTTGCAGGGGAGTGAACATTATGAAGGGCAATGCAGAGTGGGTAGATAGAAGGTTAACTTTGAAGGTGGCTGAAGTGGAGGGGGTCAGGGACAGAGGAAAGTGGGAGAGGTGGGAGATTGGAGAAGTTTGTTTTTGCAGGGTGAAACAGACAGGTTTTGCATTGGGATAGGGGAAAGGAGCGTCACAATTACTATTGACTCTGGTGGAAGTGATATTCCAAACGTTGGAGAATAGTAAGCACAGAACAAGGAAAGCCATGGGCATGTCCACAAAAGACTCCATCCTGGGATAAAAATAGACAGGAGGTCAGTGGAGAGGTGATCAAAAATAATTTTGAAAATAACATAACGCAAAATGAGATGGATGATGTCAGGGAGCAGGAAAGTAGGCAGTGTGGCAATCAAAGGAGATGCAACCAGGGCAGAGGAAGAGGAAGTCAAAAGAAACTGAGGAGGGAAACCATGTTCCAGTCATTGCAACCAACATGAACACACAATGGACAGAAAGAATTGGCTCAGATAAAAGCAAAATACTGCGGATGCTGGAAATCTGAAACAAAAACAGAAAATGCTGGAAAAACTCAGCAGGTCTGACAGCATCTGTGGAGAGACAAACAGAGTTGAAGTTTCGAGTCCATATGACCCTTGGGAAACGTCAACACTGTTTCTCTCTCCACAAATGCTGTCAGACCTGCTGAGTTTTTCCAGCATTTTTCTGTTTTTGTTTGAGAAAGAACTGGCTATGGGTTACCTATAAAACTGACTTTTTCAAGACTGTGATAGCCTGGGTAGAATGAGTTCTGGTTGATGCACAAGGCTAAAAGCCTGCTGGTGCTCAAAGAATCTGAGGCTAGTAATGGTTAAGTAAATCCAGACCTGTTGCTGGAGAGAGGAAAATAGCTGTGATCTGGTGATGGATTGAGAGTTCAAGTTTGAAGACAATTGAAAAGAAACCAGGACCCAGTGGTATAGGCCTGATGGCTGTTTGGAGGATCCAGGGCATGGTGGTAATCAAAGGTGGTCTAATAGCCTGCCAGTCTAGCTAACCATCATGCTAGTCAGTGCAAATATTCAATCATTACAGAGAG
This sequence comes from Carcharodon carcharias, assembly GCF_017639515.1. Taxonomy (NCBI): domain Eukaryota; kingdom Metazoa; phylum Chordata; class Chondrichthyes; order Lamniformes; family Lamnidae; genus Carcharodon; species Carcharodon carcharias. The sequence continues at coordinate 7,615,611 of NC_054488.1, read as the reverse complement.
CTCCTGGCTATTTCATAAAGGGAGCAAGGGAATACCTCAGTTGCTGATATTGAATCTGTTGTGCTGATGTTTGATTACAACTTCCCTTTTTAGGGTTGGTTCTGATTTGTACTGGATAGATTGGTTATTTGACAATTTCTAAAAGTTGCTCATTTATAAAGTGGAACCTAAATTATGAGGACCCCCTGATGAAAACTGGTAACTAATCAAATGGCCCCAGCCTCTGTCCGTATAGTGTTCCAATAACTTAGGCACAGGGGGGTAAAGATAAATGCAACACAAACAAAATACATGACATGCCTGTCACCTTTCATAAACAAAAACTAATCTGAATCCTAGGGCCAAATATATAGAAATATTATATAGAAATATCATGCTAATTTAGTGTCAAGTATTTATTTTTTAATTCTTTGAACCAGAAAGGATAATAGATTTATAAGGGTTCAAATTCAAAGGATTGGAATGAGCAATAGTGACACATATTGCTGAGCTGCACTAAATAGGCATGCTCATGCTTCATTGGTGCACGAAACTGCTGATGCAGTTAAAGACAATGTCAGGTCATGGCTGACATCCACTGTGAGCAGTGGAATCTGTTGAGCTGGTGTTGTTTAACACGATGGTAAACATATGAGCCAGCTAAGTCCAGGTGGCCAGATAATGAAGGGCTTCCAGACAAGTCAAGGGTGATGAAAAGCAGAAATATACTGAACCCAGCTAATTTTCTTAGTGGTGCAAGATGGTGAGAAGAGAGTGTTTGGGGGTGGGATAGGGGGGACTGAGTTGGGATCGGGGAAGAGAGAGAGCGAAACAACTGGATAATTGTGCGTTCCTGCATTTAATGTAACCGGTAACCCCATGTAAATTTCAATGAAATGTTTATTTAACTTTACAATCTCTTACACTTTATTCTTGGAAAGGCCAACTAACCCATGAGTACTGTATATACTCGAGTAATAGTTGATCTCATGTAAAAATCAGCCCCCCAACTTTCCAAGGACACTCCCCTCCAACTCTGCCCACTGCACACCCCACTCTGCGTTCTGAGTAACACAACAGAGACCGGGATTTGAAGCAGGAGTTTTCTGATCTTTTTCCATCGGTGCTAGATCACAGAGTGCACTTTGCCCACTGAGGTCATGGTGAACTTTTGTAGAACTCTAATTTCTCGTTGAAATTACAGAGGTAATGGGAACAAACTGCAGGTTCAGTGGGCATAGTGTGTGTGAGCCGCAAGCGTATTGAACTTTCCCAGAAATGGAACTAAGTTCACTGTCATAAACAGGCCTATGGCCCCATAGAAAAAGAAAAAAATGGTTATTAAAAATGTACCTTTTTACGCTTCCTTCTTGTTCCAGTTCATTTCCTTGGGAACCACGAACATCTGAAACTGGAAAAGTGAAAACCCAGCATAGTTTTCTGCTGCCTGGGTGACCTACGAGCGTCAGTAAGCTCCTAAAAAGCATTACCTGTGTAAAAGTCAACCTCTTAGCTTTTTACCTAAAAAAGAGTCTCAGAGTTGTGACTCTTGTATGAGTATATATGCTATAGGAGGCAGACATTCCAGTGCAACCTTATAAATTGGTGACACTTGTTCCTTCTGAATTGGTTTATAACTGTGTTCCAGTTGGTGCAGGAAAAGGATCTGGTTTGCTGGTCTGAAACCACGCCCTATGAAAACTTTTCAAACTGTTGTTTGTTTGTTTGTTTGTTGACAGTTAATAAAATACATCTAAAATATATCTAAAATACATTCATGCAATTTATAGAGTACTTTGAATGATTTTATTTTTTTGAGGAATTTCTGGGCTCCCTCCAAAGTAAGGGAAAGATTGACAGTGCAACTTCATTTATTGCTTCTGATTGCAGCATCTTTAATGGCTGCAAATTGGTTTGTGTTTCTTTTTCATTTATTCATGGGATGCGGGTGTTGCTGAAAAGGCCAGCATTCATTACCCATCCCTCCTTGTCCTTAAGAAGGAAGTGAGCCACTTTCTTGAACCACTGCAGTGATTGTGGTATAGGAACTCCATGAGTTCCGTTAGGCAGCGAGTTCCATGATTTAGACCCAGCACGATGAAGGAATGGTGATATCTTTCCAAGTCGGGACTTAGAGGGGAATTTTTAGGTGGTGGTGACTGTTGCCTTTCCCAGGAGGAAAAATCAGCTTCAACCAGTTGGAAAAACCAATTGGTCATAACTGATTTCTGCCAGAATAAATAGGTCACAACTGGATTTAACTAGAATGACCAGAGATTACAGCTGGACACCAGCTGATATCCACGATTGTCCAGTTGGATTTAACAGGGACGTTGAAATCTTACTGGAACCAGAAGACTTGTTTACTGGTTTAACTGTATACAACGGGAAGAACTGGCACCCACAATGAGAAACTATGGTGATTCCACTTCTTCTAGTTGGTAGAATTCACAGATTTGTTAGTCGCTGTCGAAGCCTTGGTGAGTTCCTTCAGTGCATCTTGTAGATGGTACACACTGCTGCTACGCTGTGCCAGTGGAGGGAGTGAATGATTAAGGTGATCAGTGAGATGTCAATCATGCAGGCTGCTTTGTCCTGAATTGTGTCACAATTCTTGACTGTTGTAGGAGCTGTGAGTAAACAAGTGGAGGTTATTCCATCACACTTCTGACTTTTTTAAAAATTCATTTGTGGGATATGGGCATCGCTGGCTAGGCTTGCATTTATTGCCCATCTCTAATTACCCTTGTTCAGGGGGCATTTTAAGAGCCAACCACATTGCTGTGGGTCTGGAGTCACATGTAGGCCAGACCAGGTAAGGACAGCAGATTTCCTTCCCTGAAGGACATTAGTGAACCAGATGGGTTTTTACAACAATTGGCAATGGTTTCATGGTCATCATCAGATTTTCAATTCTAGATTTTTATTGAATTCAAATTTCACCATCTGCCATGGTGGGATTCAAACCCAGGTCCCCAGAGCATTAACCTGAGTTTCTAGAACAACAGTTCAGTGACAATACCACTACACCACCACCTCCCCACCTATGTATTGTATATGGTGGTCAGACTTTGGGGAGTCAGGAGGTAAGTTACTCACCTCAGAATGTCTAGTCCCTGACCTGCTCTTGTCATTTCAGCATTTATGTACCTGGTCCAGTTAAGTTTCTGGTCAATGGTGCCCTGTCAGATATTGATGGTGAGGGATTCAGTGATAGAATTTCCTGAATGTCAAGTGGAGATGGTTAGGTTCTCTCTTGTTGGAGATGGTCATTGCCTGGCACTTGTTTGGCTCAAATGTTACATGCCGCTTATCTGGCCATGTCTGAATGTTTTTCAGGTCTTGCTGCATTAGGGCATGGACTGTTTTATTATTTGAGGAATTTGGGCCATACACAGCCAGTCGAGCGAGGTGAGTGTAGCCAAAACATTTGCTTAGATTTTTGTCATTTATTTGATGAGGCAAAAGTGTAGATCATTGAGGGAAAAAAAATAACAGCTGATAGCAGAAAAATGTCAATACAAGCAGTGAAAATTATCGAAAATGATGAAAAACTGCAATACGCCTAATTAAGTGCTTCAGTAATGTTAAGTTGAACTTCAGTTCAGACTAAATGCAGCCAAGCTGACACTGCAATCCATCACTGAGAATTGCAGCTCACCATTTTTTTTTCTCCACATTCCACTCCTTAATTTGAGCTACTGCCACTCATCAGTGACAAGTGAACTTGCAGCTGCAGAGATGATGGGATCTGATTTACCACTCCCAAAAATGATCGGTATGAAATAATTATGGTGGTGCCTCTAAAACTGAGGGTGGCAGAGAGAGTGTTTGGTGTTTTGAGATGTGTGCTCCTGCTGTGATTGCTTGTGGGCTGGAATTGTGCTCAACATTCTAGTGTTTGCCCAATATACTGTGACAATGGCATTTCATTTTACATCTGCTGCAATGCTGGATATTGCCAGGCTGTTATTAATTCAGTGGGCTTGTCTTAGGAAAACACAACCATTCAAAATAGCTGTAGCTCCACAATCACTGTTCCGCATCGATTTAATCCTAGTATAGCACAATTAAAATTTATATTTTAGAACAAGAACATTTTGTTTTATTTCATTTAAAAATTCACGACACAACCTATTTTGTAGTTAAATTCTCTTGGTCTGTCATCATAATTCTATACACTCACCTTTTCATGTCACCTAATGCACATTGAAAACTCTACTTGTAATTACAATGCATGGTCATTTGGACAGCTTTGACTATTAACACAGAAAAAGCGATTAGACTGCATTTATTCTAAGGATATAAACATAATCAAGAATGTGCTCAGTGTGTAACACAATCACGTTCAGCGTGAAACATTTTTGCACCCAAATGTGTCGTATGCTCATGTCCTGGAAATGTACTGCAACTGCCTGCGTTCAGAATCCTTAATTTACATTTTCACCCAATTTCCTCAGGTAACGAAAATGCACTTAATGTATACGTATTTATAGATTCCATATATATTATAATGTTTATATTTATATATTCCATATATATTATTAGACACTTTGAGCTGAATTTTCCAGCAGGCTTTGGGACCTCAACTTTAGGAACATGCATAGGTTGTGGCCCCAATGGTGATCAATGGTGACCAAGCCACGATTTTCCCAGAGGTCGCCAATCAACAGTCCACCTTCAGGAGCCCTGTCCAGTTAGGGACAGTAGGCAGGCTGTGTGAGCAAGGGGGACAATTGGAGTGCCCAAGGCAGTGGGTAGCCGACAACCCCACCGGGAGAAGTTGGCACTGCTGATGTGGACGGGGTCTATGAGGGCACCTCAAAATGGAGAATTCTAAAATTGGTAATAGTGTGGCCACAACTGCCAAGCCATGATTGTGGCGGGAGAATCACTTGCTACCAGGAGGCTGTTGAGTTCCACACAGGGCGGGGGTGGGGGTGGGGCACTGTGACAGCGGGAAATACTGGTGTAGTCACAAAATGGCCCCTAAGTGGGTTGTACTAATTGGCTGCCCCCCTCCCCCACAGCCATGGAGTGGGAAGCCAGCCCTTGCCCCAGACCCACTCCTGAGAAAGTCCCCCTGGAGTCAGGAACACATCTGGGAGCTGTCCTGACACAGTTCCCCCTTATTTTCACAGCCACCGCGCTTTCAAACATGTCTGTATGGAGATGTGAAAATTTAGCCCTTTGTGCACACATGTACTTGCTCCTGTTACAATTTTTTGTCACACTTCTTTGTCAGTATTTACTTGCCTAGAGTAAATATCTAGAATGGAAGTCCTGTATGTAAACAATTGCCTGCGACAATATAGTTATGACAGGACCAGTTGGTGGTGTGTGGAGCAAATTTTAAAGTCCCTTCTCCCAACCCATTTTGTACAAAAAAAAACTTATGGGCAATGCCATGTGTAATTTCGCAGTAATATAAAATATCAGATATACATAGATGCTCAAAACTTACTGCATCATCCTGTTATTAACTAGCATGTCTCATTCTTAATTCCCATGTGCACCTGGTCTGTGATGCCACAGGAGCTAGAGATTTTAGTGCAGTGGCCACAAAATTCAGTTTGTAACATCACTGGTTTTGGGGTTATTTTATAAAAAAGATAGCCAGATGTATATGGTCCAGGCAACTTCCACCTGGACAATGCCAATTACCGTGTTTTGAAAGGCAACAGTGTCGATGTCCCATATGTGCATGGAGGCAGGAGAGTGGGCAGATCTTGACATCAACTATTGTCTGAAACCGATTTGGCAGCCTCCCATTGTTGTGAGTCTCGCCTGTCCTATTAATACCCTCTAACATGCACAACTGAACATCTGTTTAGCTGCACCAGGGAACAGCCCCCACATTACCCCACCCAATCCCAGTCAGCATTTTTTAAAGGCATCACCATTCAACTTTCAGATGAAGTGTTTTTTGACGACATACTTGCTGCTGCAGAGTTAATGGAAATGCCGTGTTGCTAGAAAAGTTGACAGAACTTCTTTCAGTCATGTTTCAATGTGGAAGACTGTGGATGGCCTTGCCCTTAAGTAGCCTTGAGTGCCTTGCTTCAGCCTGTACCACCTGGGCTGACTGGCTGAGAGGCAACAGAACGTAGCAGTGAAGAGAGCATGATTGCTGAGAGAGGGCAGCAGGTTTGTACACCATAGAGCCACTGCCACTCTCCCCTGCCGAGTCCTCAACAACCCTACTAACCTGCTGGACTGCTGTGAGACCCTACAAGCTCCTTTGAGCATTGGTATCCACATCCACGATGGCAGCTATCTGAGTGTGCATGGTACCAATTGGGCTTCCATGGAGACAAGCGTAGTGTTCATGACATCTGTTGCAACACTCAGACATTGATTGGCTTCTGCCTGCACTGCAATGAAATCTGAGACATTAGCCATCAAATGCTGCTTCATGGCTGGGTCCGCAAGTGTCATGGAGTTAGCCACTACTTCCACATTAGAAAGGATGGGCTCCAAGCTCTGCCCAAGGCCTTGTGCCAATTTGATCTGGACCCCTCCATGCCCCTTAACGGAGAAAACAGACTCTGTGACAGGCCTGCCAATTTGGTTTGCATGCCCAATAACCTTTTCCTGTACACCACCCTATTGAAATCCTCATCTGTGTCCTCTACAGCAGAACTCGTGTACAATCATGTCCTCCAGGGATCTGGCACATGCGCTATCCTTTCCCTTTGGCCTTGCTGAAGCATACTCAGGCCCACTGTTTAACCGTGTGGAGATCCTGGTTCTGTTCTACCCTCGAAGGTATAGATGGTGCACTGGTGAGATAGGGTGTCAGATTTAGCGATGGTGCCTCTTCCACTGAAGTCAGATCTTCATCATCAGGCACCACTGGCTGGTCGGTGGCAGTTCTGGGGTATCTGAAAGCATAAATGTAGAAAGGGAAGGTTGGGGTGAGGGAAGTGGAGGTGATTGGAAACCAAGAGGTGCATGGTTACACCCAGCGGGACTTGATGGTCCCACTAGCAGTGGGCATTGTCGTGGGTGGGATCGGAAAATTTGGAGAGTGACCAAAAGTCAAACGCTCTCCAAATTTTCTTGTGCCGCCCATGACGATACCCACCAATGGCGGGACCAGAAAATCCCGGCCACCATTTGCAGCTTGTACCTCATATCAAATTGTGGGATGAGGGTGAAGTGAGATTTGAGAAGGTGCAAAAGGTGGGAACACAACATCATCCTAGACGATTTCAATGATACTGTCACGGCCTCGGAGATGAACCTGCCAATAATGTCAATCACCATCTCCTCCAAAGGGCTTAAATGATGCATCTGTACCTGTTGCCCACCAGTTCTCTGCGTCTCCCTCCTGTTATGGGCCTCATTGTCCTTCAAGAAAGAGGGAAGAATAGCAGCGAGTGTGATGCAATGTGCCTGTCATAGCTGGAAGTCTGTGGAAGTTGGAAGTTGTAGATGTAAGGCTTGCAGCAGTGGGATATATGTGAAAGTGAGGTGGAGCATAAGTCCTCGCTGCTAGAGTATACTGCATTGACAGTGTGTGATGTCAGAGGTCCAGTTGGTAGGAGGTTGCATTTGAAGGTGCATTCACTGACCTTAACCACTTGTGTAAGGTCATTGAACTTTTTCCGGCACTGTATCCATGTTCTTTGGAACCAGACTCCTGTCACTGTGCTCCAAGGCCAGCTACTCCTGCTTTTATTGCGGTAAAAGACTTGGAGGGCCTCCAGGCAAAGAAGATGACCTCTCTCTTCCTTTCCACCTCCTGATCTAAGGCCTCCAATAACTCATCTGAAAACATGTAGCCCTCTCTCTCTGGGCTATTGTTCCATTGCTCCATTTTCTTCCTTCTCAGAAAGTCTTTCTCAGCCATTTCTAGCAGCTTTTGCAACCAGAATGCCCCTTGAGAGGTACAGGCTGGCTTTAAGAAGTGGAGGCTAGCTTTAAATGGTGCTAGCCTCACAAAGACTGGGGCCACCTGCTGCATGTGACAATGATGGAGATTAGAAAGCAGCACAAAGTGTGTATGCTGCCTACATCACCTCCATCCTACACCATGATCCCTGTGCCCACTAATGAGCCTACATGCATTTTTAGCCCATTGCTTGCTCTCTTTATGTTGTGAATGGGCAGGACATAGAGATTTGAGTGTGCCTAAAATAAGGATACAATCCCTCTATCTGAATGGATAGGCCCGATGTGCATGTAAATCGGACCTCAGGGCCCATCATCGTCAAGCTGCGGACTCCCAAAGGGCATCCCCAGGCAGCTCACTGGGGAAGAGGGTTCAAAGATCAGATCAGTGCGATGTCAGCAACTTCCCAAGGGAAGTCCTTAAAGTGGACCGGGACAGGGTCAGGGGGTGGGGTTTGGGTGGGTGTGAGTGAGAGAGGGGAAATGTGGAGGGGTGATAGCAATGGCCAGGACAGAGGATCAGGGATCCAGAACAGTAGTTGGCACTGACTGGGAACGATAGAAGCCGTGATAGACAATGGTAGTGGTGACAGTTGGGGGGCTGACGTAGAGCATGGGGGTGGGGAAGAGGATTGGTGGATGACAGTAACCCATGTGGCATTAATGTGGGGTCAGGACTGCCCCTCTCATGCTCCTTGAATTAATTGAGCTACTTGGTTGCAGCCTATGACAGCCCCTTTAAGAGCTGCCGGTTGGCCACATGCAGATCTGAATGTCGTTAATTGGTTCAACGACACCAGCTGCATAGTGAAGGCAACCCAATATTGTAGAGGGGCCTAAAACAGGTGGTAGGTCCCTTAATTGAATAAGCCTAACTCCTGTTTCAAGCATGGGCCCTTAATGAGTGTATGCTTCCTGCCTGCCATATTAATGGCCTGGGAAGCCACTTAATGCACGAAATTGAGCACAATGTAGTTGAATTTCTAAGCCGCTATTTTCACGTTAGCACATCATGTAAAATGTCTTTGTTCATCAATAGGCAGAAAATGAAGTTCAATACTCACTTTCCACATCAACAGCAAATGTGGATCTATCCCTCCATGGGTTTAAAAACAAATGGGAAGCTGGGTGAAAATCTTTCACTGGAAATAGGTTACGTGTTGCTTTCTGATCAAACTGTCAAGCACCCCAGGGGAGAGTGGATGCTGTATCAAAAAAATAAAATGGAAAAGCTGCACACTACAAAGGAAATAGTCACTCTCTTCCAACTGTTTACCATCATCATCACGTTTACAACGTCTGAGGGGAACGTGCCAAATGTTATTATGCAGTGCCAAAGAAGGAACCAGACAGGCCAATCATGTTTTCTGCAAATGCTCAGGGCTATGTTTCTTCTAAAGAAAAGGGAAAAGTGCGTAGAAATCTGAAAAGTTTAAAATGGCTCAAACATTTGGATTTTTTTTCATACATCCAAAATGTTTGGCCCCATTTTGGGTCCATTTTAACTCCAGCTTCAGACCTGGCACTGATCCCTCCCAGAAACATATTCACGCCGTGTACATTGAGGAGGTGGATTGAGTGACAATACAAGGTACCACCTTGAAATATATTGGCATACCGGGTACACGTAAGAAAAGTCAAAAAAGATGTTGAAAACTCATGGCATTATTCTGCTTTAAATTGCGTGTCTCATTCCCATCCTTTTTGTGGGCTGTAATAGCACTGAGGCTGCAGCCAAAATAATCCTGCCAGGGGTCTACCATTCTGACGCATATTATTTGCTGCAGCAATTCAGAATGAGTGAGTAACTGCCGCATCGAGGTTAGGTCTTGGAATAATTTGTAAGGAAGGTTTTGAAAGCCAGCAGTTAAGTACTGCTCTACATCCTCCTGTAAAGCAAAACAAATGCTTCAGATCATTTAGGGGCCTTTCCAGATATCTGCTTTCCGATGCTTTTATCTCAAATAGTCGAGGTTGCCAAGGTCTCGTCCATCTGATGCTGTTTTAGACATACGAGCGCTAGCCAATGAGTAATGTTGAAAAGTTGGACAAATGAATAATGGCACTTTTAGCTTGCCATCATCATCTGTCCAGAAGCTATTACTGCCCGAAGAGAGTAATCTGGCTGATATAATGTCTAATTGCAGCTGGTATGTCCGGATTTCACACCTCTCCAGCTGTCAGGCCTAAACCAGTTTGCAACCAAAATTGTGGACCAAAAACCCTGAAGTGCTCTTAGTTTGGATGCTGGTCGGCTGACTGATTATGGCTCACTCTACTCAGTCCATTATTTTTTTCTTTTTCATTTCCCTGTTTTCAATACCCTAATCGTCAATTCATGCAGGATTTTTTTTTTTGCCTGTACTCTCTTGCATAATACACTGGTTGTACAGCTGTACTGTGGAGCGTTTAGTAGATAATAAATATAAACACGACTTGTAGCTCTTAATGCATTCCAGACATTAAGAAAAATGGCACCGAATTTTGATTGCATCTTATCCAGCATTGGGGCTCATCTTAATAACTTGCTCTGCCTGTGAAGCAAGTTCAGGCTTGTTGCAAGTTTCAGTACAATCGTAAGTGGCTAAATATAAAAAGGCTTATTTGTGGACTAAAATTTGCTTTCAAACAATAACTTCTGCTGACCTTTGCCAGAATCTTCCAGTCGGTGAGCGGGGGCAAGCCCCACACACTGAAGTGTAAAATGATGCGCGGTGACATCACTGCGCACCATTCCGATCTTCAGTTCGGCAAACGCGTACCGGAGTCGGCTGCGCACTCACCAAACCGTCAGTGGCCTGTTAAGGCCATTAAGTACTTAATTAAACTGATTGTCTGGGCTGCGCGTCCGACCTTAAGGTTGTTGGGCAGGCGAAGAGTCCAGGCGGCCATCGCATTTTTCATGGAATCTCATCCACAGGCGGGATGAGGTTTCACAAAGGCTTTATAACTTCAATGAAAAACTTTAATAAAATTCATAGACATGTCCCAGCTCATGTGACACTGTCACATGAGGGGATACGTCTGAATAATTTTTTTTTCTTTATTTCAAATTTACACAATCAGATTAATCTCCCTGAGGCAGCTACGTGCCTCAGGGGGACTTCTGCGCTCTTTCACACGCATGCGCAGGAGGGCATGGACCCCAACTCTCCCTCCTCCCCCCACCCGCACAGGGAGCGCTGAGTGCCTCCGGGTGTGCGTCACACTGGGCGAGCCAACGTAAAATGGCGGCGCACAGACAATCGCGGGCGGTGATCAGCTGCGCGCCCACCACCTCTGCTCCCAATCCCACCCCCACCCAGCCCGCATGACAGGGAGAAAATTCTCCCCCTTATAATTCTTCAGCTGCCTATGGATAACTGATGCAAACCTCAGTGAGTTCGGCCTGAAACCAAACTCAGAATTGTGAATGGGTCAGGTAGTGTTCCACCACTTATCTGCGCTAGGTAGTCTTTATTGTTTTATAAAGTACAGCATCAACCCTAATTAGGGGTATCCTCAATGCTTTAAATATAAATATAATATAATAAATAGTGGTTGAATTTGAAAATGGGTTCATGTGTTAATGTATCAATTTGTCTTTTTAATTAAGATTTTAATAGTTTAAAAATGTTTGTAAATAACATTAATATTTTTGAACCAATCAGTATCCTTTTCCCATGCAGTAGAAATTGTTGTGATAGTTTGAAATTTGACATTCTTGTGTTAACCCTGATGAGTGCAAGATGAAAAGCTTTGGCAATGTGTCTCTTTTTCCAGCAATATCGGGCAGAATTTTTCAGTCAGTGTGCAGGGGGCGGGACCTGCGCACCAATGGGTAAAATGATGCACAATGATGTCGGGTGCTTGTCCCGATGTCACCAACCACCATCGTGATATTTCGCTGAGCAGGCACATGATGATGTCCATTGCGCAGCCGCCAGTAATTACCAGGCCAATTAAAGTAGTTGAGGCTCCAATTGTCGTGCATTTTAAGGCGATAGTCAGTTCATCGCACAAGCACAACGGGCAGGCGGCTATCCAAAACTTTATTGATCCTCTTCCACGGGCAGGAAAGAGGGATCGGTGGTTTTGCGAATCCAGAGATTTAACAGTTAGTGCTCAGAAGTAATTGAAAGTTGCGTGCGTGAGGTGGAGAAAGCTCAAACGCACAGCAGCTGCTTGGAATCCACTCATAACCTTCAGGTCAGCACTTTTCAGTGAGGATTTGTAGGTTTCAGCAAGCCTCCCTGAGCCTGAGAATGGGAGGTGATCTCTCCACTGGGGGCACCTCCTCTGAGGAGGAGGCCAGGAGTGCATGTTCAGCCTCTAGGGAAACCACCTTTGGAAGGACAGGCGCAGGCACAAGGGGCACAGGGCCAAGAGGTAGTCCAAGGGGCTGCAGAAGATGCCACTATCCTGCTGCCAGGGTATACAGAGCCTACCTCAATATGTCTGAGGTGCAGTGCTGAAGGAGGCTTCGTCTCTCAAGGGAAACAGTCAACTATATCTGTCAGATGATTGGTCCAGAGATATCAGCGACCTGTGTGGGTGGACACCCCATTCCCATGTCTCTGAAGGTCACAGTTGCCCTCAACTTCTGTGCCTCCTGCTCTTTCTGGGGCTCAGTGGGTGATCTTTGAGTGTCTCCCAATCAGCTGTCCACACGTATCAGTCAGGTGGCAAATGCTCTGTTCAGGTGTGTATTGACCTTCATCCACTTCCGCTGGGACCAGGTAAGTCAGACACAGTGAGCCAGAGGCTTCGCGGCCATTGCTGGCTTCCCCCACATCCAGGGTGCTATAGACTATACACATGTGGCCATCAAGGCATCAGCAGGTGAGCCCTGTGCCTTCGTCAACAGGAAGGGCTTCCACTCCATGAACGTGCAGATAGTGTGTGATCACAGGATGCTGATTCTACAAGTCTGTGCAAGGTACCCAGGCAGCTCCCACGACACCTACATCCTCAGACACTCCCAGGTGCCGGGGCTCTTCAGTGCTCCAGCCCGGCTGGATGGATGGCTGCTGGGTGACAAGGGCTATCCCCTCAGAAGGTGGCTCATGATGCCTCTCCCCATCCAAGAACAGAAGCTGAGCAGCAGTACAATAGGAGCCAGGGCACCACAAGGGCCGTGGTGGAGAAAGCCATCGGTCTTCTCAGAATGTGGTTCAGATGCTTGGACCGCTCTGGGAGCGCACTCCAAGATCAGGTGTCGCTGATAGTGTTGCACGCTGCTCTCTCCACAATCTAGCTCTGCAAAGGGGGGACACAGTGGGTGAAGAAGATGGAGACGGAATGGCTGGGGCTGCACACGATGAGTCCAGCAGTGAGTCCGAGGATAAGATTGCACAGGGAAATGATGAGGGGGCACAAGCTGACCCAGGCATGCTCTAGGGAGGTAGGGACATCCGGGATGCTCTAAAAAGAACAACATAAGAGCATAAGAACATAAGAACTAGGAGCAGGAGTAGGCAATTCAGCCCCCCCAAGCCTGCCCTGCCATTCAATATGATCATGGCTGATCTCATTTTGGCCTCAACTCCAATTTCCCACCCTCTCCCCATAACCTTTCAACCCGTTACTAATTAAAAATCTGTCTATCTCCTCCTTAAATTTATTCAGCGTCCCGGCATCCACTGCACTCTGAGGTAGTGAATTCCACAGATTCACGACCCTTTGAGAAAAGTAATTCCTCCTCATCTCTGATTTAAATCGACCACCCCTTAGCCTAAAACCATGGCCTCTCGTTCGAGAATGTCCCACAAGGGGAAACATTTACTTTGTCTATCCTCTTTAGCATCTTAAATGCCTCAATTAGATCTCCTCTCATCCTTCTAAACTCTGGCGAATATAGGCCTAAACTGCTCAATCTCTCTTCATAAGGCCCGCATCTCTGGAATAAATTTAGTGAACCTCCTCTGAACCGTCTCCAATGCAACAACAAGTAAGGGGACCAAAACTGTGCACAGTACTCCAGGTGCAGTCTCACCAATGCCTTGTACAGTTGCAAATTCCCCTATTTTTATACTCTATCCCTTTAGCAATAAATGCCAAAATTCCATTTGCCTTCCTCATTACCTGCTGTACCTGCATACTAGCTTTCAGCGATTCATGCACGAGGACACCCAGATCCCTCCGCACTGAAGCATTCTGAAGTTTCTCTCCATTTAAATAATAAGTTGCCTTTTTATTCTTCTGAACAAAATGGATAACCTCACACTTATCCACTTTAAACTCCATCTGCCTAATTTTGGCCCATTCATGAAACGTGTCCATATCCATTTGTAAGTTTCTTATTTCTTCATTGCAATTTACTTTCCCACCTATTTTGGTGTTATCTGCAAATTTAGCTGTAGTACCTTCTATCCCTGAATCCAAGTCATTAATATAGATTGTAAATAGTTGGGGCCCAAAGACCGAACCCTGTGGCCCACTAGTTACAGCTTGCCATCCAGAAAAAGACCCATTTCTCGCAACTCTCTGCTTTCTGTTGGTTAGCCAATCCTCTTTCCAAGCTAATATATTACCCCTAACTCCGTCTGATCTTATCTTGTGTATTAATCTTTTGTGCGGCACCTTATCAAAGGCCTTCTGGAAGTCCAGATATACTACATCTACAGGATCCCCATTATTCACTTTGCTTGTCACATCTTCAAAGAATTCTAGCAAATTAGTCAAACATGATTTACTCTTCATAAAACCATGCTGACTCTGATGGATTGCATTTTGACTTTCCAACTGCCCCATTACTACTTTCTTAATAATGGATTCTGACAAGTTCCCAACGACAGACATTAAACTAACTGGTCTATGGTTTCCTACTTTGTGCCTCCCCCCATTTTTGAACAAGGGCGTTATATTAGCATTTTTCCAATCCATTGGAACTTTTCCAGAATCCAGTGAATTTTGGAATATTATAGCCAATGCATCCACTATCTCCGCTGCCACATCCTTTAAGACCCTGGGATGTAGGCCATCAGGTCCTGGGGACTTGTCACCCTTTAATCCCAATAGTTTGCTCAGTACTTTTTCGCTAGTGATGTTAATTGTTCTAAGTTCCTCCTTCTCTATACCCTCTGCACTACCTGTTACTATTGGGGTGGCACTAGTGTCCTCCACCGTGAAAACTGAGGCAAAATATTGATTAAGCGTCTCTGCTATTTCTGCGTTCCCCACTATTAACTCCCCAGTCTCATCCTCTAGGGGATCAACATTCACTTTAGCTACTCTCTTTCCTTATATATATTTGTAGAAGCTTTTGCTATCAGTTTTTACATTTTGCGCTAGTTTTCTTTCATAATTTACCTTTGTTCTTTTAATTATTTTTTTAGTAACCCTTTGTTGATCTTTAAAGGTTTCCTAATTTTCCAGCCTGCCACTCACCTCTGCAATTTGGTACGCCTTAGTTTTTGCCTTTATGTTATCTTTAACTTCCTTGCTTAGCCATGAATGCTTTTTTCCCCTCTTACCACCTTTCTTCCTCTTTGGAATATATTTTACTTGGGAGGAATTGAATATCTCCTTAGAAATCTGCCACTGTTCATCAACTGTTCTAATTTGTAATCTTCCTGCCCAGTCCACTAGGGCCAAATCAGCCCTCATGCCTATGTAGTTACCTTTATTTACCTCCAGAACACTAGTGTGGGACTCAAGTTTCTCGCTCTTAAACTGAACTTGAAATTCTAGCATGCTATGATCACTCTTCCCTAGAGGATCCTTTACTATGAGATCATTAATTAATCCCATCTCATTACACAAAACCAAATCCAGAATAGCCTGCACCCTGGTTGATTCCACAACATATTGCTCCAAAAAACAATCTCTAATACACTCTATGAACTCTCCCTCGAGGCTACCCTTGCCAATTTGATTAGTCCAGTCTATCTGCATATTAAAATCACCCATGATTATTACTGTGCCTTTCTTACATGCTTCCAGTATTTCCTGGTTTATACTCTGCCCGACTGCTGAACTACTGTTTGGGGACCTAAAGATTACTCCCACCAGGGACTTCTTTCCCTTGCTATTTCTTATTTCTACCCAGACTGACTCTATGTCTTGCTCTCCAGTGCCTATATCATTCCTCATTATAGCACTGATCTCTTCCTTTACTAACAAAGCTACACCTTTTCCTTCCTTTTCCTTCCTGCCGATCCTTCCGAAACACTGAGTCCCCTTGGATATTCAACTCCCAAACCTGTTCTCCCTGTAACCACGTCTCAGTAATTGCCATCAAATCATACCTATTTATCTTTACTCGCACTGTTAACTCATTAGTTTTAATGCGAATGCTACACGCATTCAGATACAAAGTTTTTAAGTTTGCCCTATTGTCAATTTTCCTTACTCTTATATGATTCTTTGGTGCAATATGGGGTTCACACACTCTGTCTCTTCCTTTCACTTTTTGGGTGCAATCAGACTCATCACTAACCTGCACCCTTACCCTCTCTTTAAACTTAGATTTTTTTTATATTTCCATACAACTGAACCCTACCCCCACTATTTAGTTTAAAGTCCTATCTCCAACCCTAGTTATGCAATTCACCAGGACACTGGTCCCAGCCTGATTCAAGTGAAGCCCGTCCGAATGGAATAGCTCCCTCTTTCCCCAGCACTGGCTGTGGGTCAGTCCACAATCCAAGGAACCTTTAGCCAGCACAGCACATATGGATCTCCAACACAAGCCTGGCCTGTAGCCTCCATTCTGGAGACCTCATCTGTCTGGAGAGGAGGATTGGCGATGGGCGCAGTCAATAAATCTAAAAAACACACAAATCACTCATCAAATCTCACCTGCCCAAGAAAAGAGGAACCCACAGCCATTTGAGATGACATAAATTTAATACTGTAACAAAAGTCTCTTCACATTACATGAAATAAAAATGTGTTGGACTTCACACAAAGCTTGATATAACTCTTGGGGGTGAGGGAGCCAACAGAAAACCACCAGTCTTGAACCTGGGATGTGCCTAAGGTGCCTTCATCTTTCGTTTGCGGGTGCTACATCTTTGTGGTGCCCGGTTGCTGGCAGTGGCAACTGAGACAGCCTGTTCTCTCTGCTGTCCTATTGGCCTCAATGATCTTGGCGGACGTCCTCTAGCCCGTCGAGCCAGTGATGGACCTGCCTGGGAGGGAGCTGCCAGCTCCGCAGCTGGCACCTCCCCAGTCGTTGCAGCCTCATTGGTTGCTGCGGTCACTGGCAGAGGGGCAGAGGAGCTGCTGCCCTCACCCGCACCCTGAGAGGCACCAGCAGAAATGACACGAGGTCCATTTGACCCTCCCTGCTCACTGTAGATGGATGGGCACCGAGGTGGGAGACCTGGTGTCCAAACCACTGCCCACACGGGCACTGACCACATGAGGTAAATGCCCATGTGAGGGTGTGTAGGTCCGAGCAAAACCCCAGGAACACTTGATCCTGTCCCTGGAGATGTCTCTCCATGAGAGTCACCAATCTCTCCATGGAGGAAGCTTGGTGCTCAGCCATGATGCTCAATGCATCAGCCACGGCCCACCGTAGACTCCTCCACCACTGACACTGAGCCAAGCAGAGCCTCATGTATCTTCACCAGATGTTCCCGAACACCCAGCCGCATGTTGGCATTTGGCTGCATCGCCCACAACTCCAGAGGCTCATCATCTGCCGCAGACTGAGCATGTGCCTGGGCCTCTTCAATCCTCCAACTGCTGGCGCCATCGGCACTCTCTGTCTCCACCAGCTGCTCCAGCAACTGTGAAGTGCCCTCACCGCTGTGACCCGGGACACTAGCCGAAGATATGATGCCCACTGAGGTGCCAGTATCTGCACTGGTGCCTGCTTGGCAGAGATGGTGTGTCGCTTCTAAAGGTGCAACTTCATGGCCCTCAGGTGTCAGGGGGGCTCCTGCTGCTCCTGCTCCCGGCCGTGTGCCGATGATGCTGAAAGGAAGAGTAAGGAAATTCGATCAGTTAGCCTGCGGGAAATGTCAATGTACGTGTCTGTCCCCTGGATCATCAAGCGCTCATCATTCCACACGCACTGGGCAAGTCATGTTGGTAACATCACTCACTGAACAATCAGCAATGGTATGGATGTTGGGAGACTACTGGTGACCTGAGTGCTGGCCACACATACCTGCCCGTGGAACCCCAGCCTCTCTGGCTCCAGTGGACCTGGGCGTGTGGCACCTCTCCAGGTCCAGTGCCTCCTGCTCAAAGCGGCTGAACATCAATATCTAGGCAGGCCCACCGCCAGTCCTCAGCCGCTCGGCGTTGTTATGAGAATTCTTCTCCTGGAAATGAAGAAATAGCATTGATAAGTGATACTTGTACCGTCAATCTCCTCGCGTCAATCTCCAGCCCACCCCAAGCCCAGTTGGCCATTGCAGGGCTGCAGTGCACCCTTCCCCCACTGGTCGCTGGCACTCACACTAATATGCCAGCTTTGTCCTTCCCCCCACCTCCCCCCCGATCACATGTTGTCTTCATCACAGTTGGGAACACACAGTTGTACCAGCCGTTGCAAGGAGGCACAATGATGTGGAGGGCAGAGGGCAGCAGATCCATCTGTGCCACAGGACATTGAACATGCCCTCACACCAGGTCACCACCCTGACTTCCACATGTCCTGGAGTTTGACCAGTGCGCCTGGGTGTAGCTCCTCCAGGTTGACCCCACCACAGTCATGTGGGTGTCACTGCACCACATGCTGCGGGCGCAGCACTCATCTCACCTCAACCCTCTCATGCTGATGAACACATAGGGAATATCTGATGGGCCACCCAGCTAAGGACACAGGCCGTCACTGACCCATTGCACTCAGGACATTCAGACATGGGTGGGGCACCGGAGGGTGGGGGGGAGAACGTTACATGATGGGTGCAGTGAACAATGCAACATGTTACTCACCCTTCCCGTGCGCAGCAGGTTGTTGAAGCGCTTGCGGCACTGGATCCATGAGCGCCGCACCACATCCTGGGAGCTCACGACCTCTGCAACCTCCTCCCACACACACTTGGTCAAGTGGGGTGGTCTCCTCCTCCCGTCCTTGGGGACAAGCACATCTCACCGTGCTGCCACCTCCTCGAGGAGGGCAGCAAGGCACTCACTGGAGAACCTGGGCACACACTGGTCACCCACCCTACCCTCCTGCATGGCTGTTTTAGATGTGCCTTGCCCCCGACCTCTGGCCATGTACAGCAGCCTTGATGTGGCTGCAGCTTTAACCAGGCCGCCGGGTCGCCATTGGACCCAGCGGTGATTGCCGATCCACCTGTGCCTGCCCACTCCCGTCGTCACCGGGAGTCAACAGACAGGCTGGACCAGCCTTAATTGGCCCACCCATGCAAAATGGCGGTGAGGTCCCGATCAGCAGTGGCAATCGGGACTGTGCCCATCAGCACCCACACCCACACTCCCTGCCCAATATGGGGAAAATTCTGCCCAATAGTATTTTTACCTCTCGAAAACTGCTAGGTTTAACCTTATTCCATTTTTTTTTTGCAAATTTTGCTTTCTAAAATGTCAAACCTCTATAAGGAGCTGGATTTTCCAATGGCCGTGGAGGCGAGGCCAGAGGCAGCCGAGCAGAAAAATCATCTCAAAGAGCAGCTTGTTGGTATCTTACCATCTCCAGGCCATTTTCAAACAGGATGGTCTGGATTTTCACCAAGTTGGGATGACTTGGAAGCCCTTTAAAAATGACAGGGGGATCCCAATTCCCGGAGTCTCGAACCCATTCCCAGGCAGTCTGATTTTCAGGGGTGTTTTTAAAGGGTGCGGGCTTATTCCTATCAGAAACTGGCCGGCTCCATTGTGGAGATAGGCATGTTCCACTCCCCCACAAGTTTCATGGAAGCAGGCCAGATTTTGAGAATCGTGGATCACGACCCCTTAGAGGAGTCGTGAACCCTAGTGTGCTTCAGGAAACCTTTTAAAAGGCATGTTCAAAAGCTCCCCTCATACCCACTATGCCAATATCTACCCTTCCACCCATCCCCCATGGCCCCTTGTGCCCCCATGTCAAGATCTACACTTCCTCCCACCCCTAATACTCCTCATGGCCCCTATGCCAAGCTATAGTACTTCCATGCCAACTGACTCACTATACACTGTCTAGAACCAATGAACTTCATACTGACAATAGGATGTGTAAAAAAGACTTTTAAAAAAGTAATTCATTTATAACTTTCTCCTATTTTGAAAAAAAAGTAATCTCACTACAAGCTAATAGAAATGTCAATCATCCAGACTCTTTAATGTATAAATAACAAGAACCACAAACCCTTGAAACCACTTAATATTGTGTAAACAAACATTGTGAAATTGACAACAAAGCATCATTATGTATGCTTGGCTGAGAGCCCATGCAACCATTACAGTACTAAAACAACTGGATTCTTCATGGGATCTGGTTCCCCTGTGTCAGTGGTTCTGCATGCCCTCTTGCATCTTGCCCAGGTGGCAATTATTCATCACTGAACCCAGATCAGCTGGTCCAGTGAGAGGATTAAACTTAAAATCATCCTCATCTGTATGTCTCAGCTACTCACTGAATGAAGACGCTGAGCTATCAAGAGAACTCATATATGGTGTTGTATGAAGGTTGAGCCATCAGTAAGCATGCAAAGCAACCTAATACTATTAATGAGAATTCTCTTTAAAAGTTCTAAACAACCTGCTTAAGTGACTGTTCCTCTACCTGGTTTGCAAGTAAAGAACTGAACGATGGAAAGACTGGGTAATACAATTGATATAATAAAGAGAACTGTTTGTTTTTATATTCTTTACTTAAAAATGCATTTAGCTAAGGAAGCTGCACATTCTTAAACTCGATCACAGGCCATCTTAGCTGGGCTAGCAATCAAGTAATTTTATTGGCTAAAGCACCATTAAGTTATGAAAAGGAAAATCATTAGGAGTTTCTGCTATATGGTAACCCCTACTTGTGTGTGGACTCCAGCCGGATTAACCTGCCCAATGCTCTTTATCATGTTCCCAGTTGAATAAAGGTTCCTTGGTACTAGGTGGGGGACCTGTGCCATGAAGCCATATCTCAGTTAGGGATTCATTATCTTCCTTGTGAGGAAAAATATATATGCATAAACTTGTTTGGTTTATTTTCATCCCTCATTTTTAGCTGGGAGCTAATTCATGCTCTTCCCATTCTTTTGCCTAACTTTTGATCTTGTTTTTATTTCTGGGAGTTTAATTAGGTTATTAACAGTTGAGCTTGTTTCCCTTACCTTCATGGTGCTTCTCCCTACCCTTCCCCAATCATCCTCCTGATCATTTCACCTTTTCCCTGCCTCTTGTACATGTCCAACTAACTTGTGCTGGTTTGAGGTTACTTTATCTGTTATTGTGAAAGAATCATAGTTCTTCAGGTCACCGATCACTCTCCCTTATATCTGATCTTGGTTGCTCATTCTGTCATGCTGTTACAATATTATTACTTCTCTATCTGCAGCTCTCTTTTCTACTGCCTGTCCATGATATGGTCAAGATTTGCTCCTTTTAACTTACAGTTGTGCACTTATTGTTTAAAACATAACTTTTTTTTAATTAAGAAAAAATACATGCAGAAAAACATGAAACTGCAAAAGACATATCATAACAATTTATATGTCTGCTATGTTGAAAATCCTTCACCAACAGCAAGTAGAGGGTACCTAAGGCAGCAGGTCTGATTTTAACTGTGAGAGCAGGTGGGTTTTGAATGAATTAAAATCTTACCCAAGTTTCTAGGGAAGTGGGAGTTGAGGTGAAGACATAACCTCCAAGAAAAATGGGAGAATTGTTTTGCTACTTAAATCAATTTTTTGGGAGTTATATATCTCAAACATGCGAATTTCAGTAACTGTGTTCCCGGGAGCTTTTAATGATGGAATGCTGTATCGTGATGGATACTCTATTCACAGTAATTACACATATTTGGCATTTAACTTTGTGACTGAGTAACCTTAGAACAATCCTGTCATAGAGACAGGAGATAAAACCCTAATATAACCTGTCACTGAAGTGATTGAATTATACTGATAGTAATTATATAAACATTTATTTTAATAAGTTTCTGCTAAAAGCACTTCGTTAAACATGTTGAAGGACACCGTACACTTTTGGATTTTTGGATTCTTAGATGTTTTTTTCTACCAGTTAGACAACTTTATTTCCAAGGCTGCAGATCAACATTTTTCACAACATTTTCAAATGCTGAACTTCACTGTAAATATTAACTCGACAGCTTGCACAGTAACCCAGACATAATGAGCACGGTCTTGAGAAGGTGGCTTTAGTGCAACATTATCTGTTATTATTTTTCCATTTAAACCTTTATTGGATTTTCCCATAATTAACATGCCCCCTGGTCCTAAGAGGGGGAATGACAGCAGTGTCGGAAAAACAAGTGGGTTGACAATGAACACACGTTGTAATATGTTGTAAAATTCCCATGCATTCGTGGAATCAAAATCAGCAGCACACATCACCAGGTGGTTTGCATTACGCTGGTGTGTTGTAGGGTTCATTCCATTGCAAGTCTGAATTATTTTTTTTAATCTCCTGTGAATGCTACAGTCCTTAGCTATTCCCAGCACTATTGTCCAGGGTTTTTTTAAAAACAATTTTAATGTTTAGTGTGTTCTTTCTGTCATAATTCCACGTATAACTGTAAGTATGAACTTATCTGCATTTTAATGACGTTATCTTAATTTTGCAATTATAAGTGAATTTCAATACACCAGTTCATGTTTGACTTGGGCTAGCTGAAAGGTGACCATTTTACTTTGCGTCGATGATGTGAAAGAGGCAACATAGAATTAGCTGTCTGTTGTGTACTACACCCAATCTTTACCATTGATGGCCCTGGGTGATCAGGTGGGGCATATTAACTACTTTGCTATTCCTGATGTTACACTATCACCCAACATTAAAATTACCTCCATACACTGGGGCAGCACTAGTACAATTTTATTTAAAAAATGCCTTTTGGAAATTCAACTTCAACTGATCTGCAAGAAAGGCAAAATAAAAGGGGAAATGAAAATGAAAAACTAAGTATAAAATAATGATAACAGAATAAGAGTCGCAGATCTTGCTGTGTACAGTAAGGAGGTCATTGTTCAACACCCTTTGAATGTTAAATTCCTTTTATAATGCTTTTTATTTATAATTTAGGTAATGCATTGTACTTATTTTGTTAATTGATGGAATTAATGTCAAGCAGATCAGTTAAAGTTGAGTTTTGAAGAAGCATTTCTTCTATAATTGTGTTAGTGTTTCACACCATCAGCCCAATGTCAAATGGCTCCCTTTCAATTTTACTGTGTGCTTTGAAGCAAAGGTAGAAACTAACCAACTTAGTGCTGTGTCCAAGAGATGATAAGAATTCCACCCCATTCAAGTTGCTCCTCACCCTTTTGTGAAGATACTGAAACCTTCAGGAGTTTAATTCAATGGGCGCCAGGAGCTTTCTGATAGCTTTAGCAACATTTCATGTGTGAATTCAGTTTGAGTATTATCAAGCTTTCTAACTAGGGAACGCAAGGCATCGCAGCTGAGCCTGATCCTGTGCTCATGCAAGATCTACACAAATTGATTTTTCCTTTCCCTATAGTCCAGGAACAGTTTTTTTTATTCTTTTGCAGCATGTGGGTGTTACTGGCAAGGCCAGGATTGGTTGCCCATCCCTAATTGCCCTTGAGAAGATGATGGTGAGCTGCCTTCTTGAACCAAAGTCTATCTGGTGTGAGTCTATCCACAGTGCTAGGTAGGGAGGGAGGCAAATGCTATTGCTTAAAGTAGGGCAGGATTTTTCATAGTGTCCTCAAAATACCAGGACTTGGCTGCACACAAAATTATTGCCCTTACTCTTTCTGATGCCCCATTGCAATTTCTTGCCTCAATTCTTGTAATACACTTACATCCCAGGTCAGCACCTATCTAAAATTTTTAACAGCTTCTGTTGTTCCTGTTATATAAATAAATACAGTTTATGCAAGTCTATGTTTTCTCAAAGAAAATATTTGTTTTTCCTGGGATTACAGTTTTACTTTCATTGCTGTTTTTCACTTCATTTGAATTTTTACAAGCTATACTTTAAATGAAGGAAATTGATTGTGGTTGTCATGTGGAAAAATGAATAAAACCTGCCTTGAAAATACCAGCAGCTTCCAAAAGGGCCTCTTTTGAATAATGGAAAAATGGTTTATTTTCAAAGTGAAATAAGTTTGGGCTTAATTCAGTTCCTTGGGAATTCTCATATAAACCTATTCTTAGATTTGGCACAAAGTGGTCTCTTTGACCACAAAATGATGTTTGGACTCAAGTGAAATGGAAAAATCTGGTGAAGGGCTCAATCTGTGTGGTTAAAAAGGAAAATAATGGATGCTGGAAATAGAAACGGTGCACCAGTGTTGAAAAAAGAAAAATAGATTAACTCACCAATGTGATTCCAGTGCTTCTGATGAAAGGTCACACCCAAAAATTCCTTGTTTCAGTGGCTGTTTGATCTTTTGATTTTCTCTGGGTTAGATCATAATATAATATTGTGGTAATCTGAGAGGACTCCCACTTCCCATCTGATCTATGCCTTATCATCTGTTAGTTTAAAACTAACGGTACTTAATCCTGTCAACAAAGGTAAAGCTGTAATGTCCCAGACGGCAGCATTGTCATCACTCACTGTGGTCAGAATACATCTGTACATTTACATATGGCCACACACACATGCCACACATTCCAAGTAAAGTAAGGAAAGGCACTTGTGAGAGTTAATAAAAAAATTTGTGTGAAGCATTACTGATTTGTCTCTTTCCTCAAATATATCAAAGTGAATATTTGCTGGGGAAATGTTCATCATGAATGCCTATCCCAAAGCTTTGGTCAGGACTCTAGGTAAGAGTGAACTGTAACAATGAGAAATGATGCTTTCACAACCAGGAATCAGAGTGACTTTGTATCACAAATCTTCGGTAAAAATATATTTATTTGGTCAGGATGCGTTTTACATGAAAACAAGGATTATTTCTTTATAACGGCTCCCTCAAGTTGAAGCATATGGCACTGGTTTTATTCATATATGTCTGTTATTAAATATGACACCTATGTCAAGTGAATCCCAGGATGCCATTTAACCACTACCAGAAGCAGCTGGCTTTTGAAATGTTACCTTAAGGCTGAGGCCACCCACGTAGAACAATATCTTTACATGTAGCAGCAGCGAGGCTGCTGTAAATGGTTTGTCTCGTTAAGGCCTTTTGGAGGAGTTTTCAAACAAATTTTACTAATTGTTTGAAATGCTCTGTGCCTCCAGTCTATTTGATCAAGGTGAATAGAACAAAACTCAGGATTCCTGCACTAAGAAGAAACACATGCAGCTTTGCTGATTAAAGGTACAATTAGATGAAGACATTGAACTGGTTCCATTCATATGTAGTCATTAGTCTTGCAGAGGAAATACATAAAAGCTTCTGTTTTAGATTAGAAAGGAGCTTTGCAGACTTGCTTGTTGCAGTATACAGTATGTCATTGATATTATATTGATTTCTGTATTACAGTAAATGAATCCAGTTGGATCATTTATCCCACTGGTGATCATATAAGATGATACCCAGACAGCATAAGACATATTTTCTTTGACAGAATTTAAAGCTCTGTATAAGTGCCTAAAGATTCCCTTTGATTGCACTGGTTTTCTTGGTGCAATTCCTCTGATGCTATCGTAATCGGTGCAAAAGATCACAGAATTTTAAGTGCAAAGTTGCATTCAGTGCAACTCTGTTTTCTTGATCTTTTGCTCTGATTTTAAAAACACTGGGCTGAATTTAGTGCCTGCAATGGGGATTCAGTCAATGGGCCTGAAAGTGGGAGGCAACTCTGCATCAGTGGACAGGAAAACTCAGGGCTGCAACTTGTCAGTGGCAGCCAACCAAAGAGCTGGCAGCTCAGCAGCCTCAACAGTGCCACTGGGAGCAGTGGTCACTGCTGGGACTGCATCTGGAGGATGACGGTGCATCGATGGACATGTGCCCTCACAACCAGGTAAGTGGACTCTGAGGCACAGTGGCCAGTCAGGCCGGCCCCAGCAAGAGGGGAGGGGATGTGGTTGGTGGGGTCAGATGGCGATGTTGCCATAGGGATATCCATTGACTCTGGCGGGGGGGGGGGTCTTCCTGGGCCAAAGAATGCCCAAAAAGTATGCCTTCCAGGAGCCCACTGGGATGCTGCCACAGGGCCTCCCCATGCAGCACAGAATTCCCTGTCACTGGCTAAATGCCTGCATATAGGGGAAGAGGCCCTTAATTGGCCATCTAAGTGTCTCAGTTGAGTCCTTGGTGGGAGAGCCATCTGCCACCTTCCTGTTAGTAAGATGGTGTAGCGATAGGGAGACGATGGGCACACCATCCATTGTCTTCCCACTCCCTTCCACAGGCACCACCCCCCCACCCACCTCCCAGCCCATCCCCAGAGGGCTGGTAAAAATCAGCTTTTGTCCACAAAACTGGCTACACCACCAGATGAATGAATCACCACTGAGAGCTTTCACTAACTGCCCTCGTTTGCAGTCCTTCAAAGACACTCTAAAAAAAAATTAAGTTGGAACGTTTGGGAACAAGGACACCAAAGGTAGATTTTTGAAAAGTGTTAAATGCTTCTTTTTAATTTATTAAAAAACTGACTACTGTACCTCAATCTGTTTAGAAAATAGATCTGTATACTTTTTAAAAGTCATTTTCAGTTATTTAAAAATGTATTACCAACAGGTGATGGGCTGACAATGTGATTTGAAATGCTTATTGTTCGGCGATAAAGTATTAATCAAACTTTAACAAGTTCTCACTCTTAAATATGTAAGTAATATTTTAAAACCGCTTTATTTTTTTTACAAAATTACATTTGGAAGGGCTGCTCAATTACATTGGTCCATAGCAGATGTGTGTAGCAATATTCAAATAAGTTGGAGCTGAAACGTTTCAATACAGGCGGAATTTTGGTATAATTGCTGATTGCACCCAAAGTAGAAACTCTTCCCAAGATGTATTGTGTATGGAATGTCTCTGTAATGTACTTTAAATTCAACTGCTGTGATAAATATGCAGCAACAGCATCACAAAGAAGTATAATACATTTCTAAGGACATTTTGCATCATCAGGCATGAGATTTTCTTTTTCAAAATATTCAGAAGTTTAATGATCTTTCACAAACATGGGTTTGCATGCATTTTGGAATCCATTGATATGACCATGATATATATAGTGGATTCAACTTATAAGGAAGTTGGATACAGTAGAAAAGAAGTTCCAGTGCATAAACTGTGTAACTCTTCAATCATCAAGAAGCAGATTGCAGTTAAAATCGAGATGGCCAGTTGATTGTGAGTCAATCATAAAAGGTGCTCAGCAAGAACGTTTCCGCAGTACACAGTGGCAGATTACATGGGTGACCACTGTTAAACTGCTTAATGAGAATTCTGCACATTGCATCTGCTGTCAGACCACAAATCTGCCAGTCATTCTATCTTCTTCCTGTCATACCCTCACCAAGTGAATATAGATGCAGGGTATTGCAAAGTAGGGAAACCTATGGATTTATTACAGATTCAAGGCACATGCTTATGCCGGGTGTGTGGCAAGGGATGGGCAGCTCTGGTGAATGTTTAATGGTCTTCCCTGGTGGTAACGAGTTAAATATCTAAATGGTGCCTATTAAGGCAAAATGCTACCTATGGTCCACAATATTACAATACACAATGTTGAGATTGTAACACAAGATTCAGCCTCCACATCCATATTAATTAGTCAGATGAACATTGTAGGAACTGTGGCTCAGATCTTGCGGTCTCTGGGTGGTTGTACCCTGGCATTACCCTAAAAGATGCACTGTGGGATCCCTCAGAGATCCCAGCACAAAGACTCCATGGGAATTGCCTGGGAAGTTTCAACTGCATTTGGAACCCTCCAAAAAAGTCTCCAACTCTGAGTTAGAGTCAGACTTCAGAGGGTTCTGATTCACTTACCAGGAAATGTTAGTCAGGAAAAAAAATGTCTAACTCCTGGGTAACTGTAAAACTGACAACTCCCCACCCCCACTCAGTGACTCCCCCCACCAACCCTCCAACTCCTTTCTCTGACTCTCTGACTCCCCAAAAACTCTGAAATCCCCCTCAACACCCAAACCCCCTCAACCCCTGATCCCTCTTGACCCCCGACACTGTGACTCCTCCCCAACCTTCTGACTTCCCCCGATCCTCCATTTTCCCCCCTCCGACCAATGACATGACCTCACCACTGTACCTACCCTGCCACTCTACACAGCTGGCACCCTACCCACCTTATCCTCCTGCCACTTGCCATCTAGCCACCCTACCCAGCTGACACTCTACTACCCTACCACTCGACCCACCAATCTCACTCACACTCATTCACTAAGCTGTTTAAATGTCATAAAGCTTTTCACCGCATTGGTGAATGAAGACTTACCAAAATACAGCAGCTAGTGCCATAAAAAGGGCACATAGCTTGGCTTCCTCCGATGATCCTGCACTATGAAGGAGGACTCCGAGAACAGGTACACTCTGCATTTCTGAAGTGACCCGGTTCAGAGGCCTGGCAAAGATGCCAGAAATGCATCTTTGTTTGAAAAAGTAGGAGCAGAGTGGCAATCCGATGGTGATCGCCATTCCTCAGGAGTTTCAGCCCAGTGTTTTGTGCACAGATCATGTTCTGTGAACTAAAAACAGGGAGGCAGCTGTCCTTTGTGCAGCTACAACCAAAGACAAATATGAAGAAGGCAGGTTTCCAAATGATATCAATCAATCCATCAGTAACAGTGGAAAAGTAAATATCTCTTATTGTTAGCAAATGGACAAATTGCTGGGGAAACAAAATTGCCTTGGATTGAGAGGGAATTTGAACACTTATGAAATTGCCTGGAAATGGACATGGGTGATGGTGAAGTGCATTAAAGTCTAGATGTTGTCTACTTCAAAGTGGCAAGATGAAAGCTTATGTGTAATTCTCCATGTGCTGAATCCCTGTTCTCACCTTTGCCACTGAGGCAGGGGGTGGGGGGGTGCGGGGTGCGGGGGGTGCAATAAACAGAAATCAGGTTCGTTCCCAGCATAAGGAAGGGAGCATCAACCTGGATCATTACTGAGCAGGTCCCAGCAACCAATTACAATGCAGCGGCTCCTCTCGTTGGATTGTGCATGATATGGACTCAAGAAGTGAGAAGGGCAACGAAGGGTCACTTACAACATGATGTTGGGCAGGATTCAGAGGAGACAAGATTAAAAAAAAGAGGAAAGCAAAGTGTGAGTGTAAGGCAAGACTGAGAGTGAGAAAGGAGGAGGCAAAAATAAACATTCATACTAAGGAAAAGCAATATTGAAATTGAAGCTGGATCAATGAAAGGTATAGTATTGGAAACTGATTGAAAGGCAGTGAATTGCACCTAAAATGTATCAAATGGAAGAATCAAGGTAACATTGCGTCATAACATGAAAACAAAAGGATCAACGTTTACAATATTTTAAGGCACCCAGCTTTACCTCACCACCACCTCTCTCGACACCCCTACTGTTGCTAAATTGTCGGACTGCTTACCTGACATCCAGTACTGGATGAGTAGACGTTTCCCCCAATTAAATATTGGGAAGACTGGGGCCATTGTTTTCAGTTCACACTCCAAACTCTGTTCCTTAGCTACTGACTCCATCCCTCTAAGATAAAAGCAAAATACTGCGGATGCTGGAAATCTGAAACAAAAACAGAAAATGCTGGAAAAACTCAGCAGGTCTGGCAACATCTGTGGAGAGAGAAACAGAGTTAATATTTCGAGTCCATATGACCCAAGGGTCATACTCCATCCCTCTCCCTGGCTACAGTCTGAGATTAAGCCAGTCAGTTCACAACCTTGGTGTTACATTTGACCCCAAGATGAGTTTCTGACCTCAGGTTTACACTGTCACTAAAGTTGCTATTTCCACCTGGGTAACACCACCCAACTTGGTCCCTTTCTCAATACATCCGCTGCTGGAATTCTCATTCAGGTTCACCAGACTGATTCCTGGGTTGGCAGAATGGTCGTATGAGGAGCAATTGGGTCAACTAGGCCTGTATTCACTGGAGTTTAGAAGAATAAGAGGGGATCTCATTGAAACATATAAAATTCTGACAGGAATGGACAGACTGGGTGCAGGGATGATGTTTCCTCTGGCTGGAGAGTCTAATAAAGGGGTCACAGTCTCAGGATATGGGATAGACCATTTAAGACTGAGATGAGGAGAAAATTCATCACTCAGAGGATGGTGAAGCTGTGGAATTCTCTACCACAGAAAGCTATGGCGGCCAAGTTACTGATTATAGTAAAGAAGGAAATAGATAGATTTCTAGACACTAAAGCAGTCAAGGGGTATGGGGAGAGAGCGGAGTATGGCGTTGAGCTAGAGGATTAGCCATGATCATATTGAATGGTGGAGCAGGCTCGAAGAGCCGATTGGCCTACTCCTGCACCTATTTTCTATGTTTCTATTCATGTTTTCATTATTTTGAGACTTGGCTATTCCAATACACCCCTGACTGGTCTCCCACATTCTACCCACCGTAAACTTGAGGCATCCAAAACTTTACTGCCCATGTCTTAACTCACAGTAAGTCCCATTCCACTATCACCCTGTGCTTGCTGACTTACAATGGCTCCCAGTAAAGCAACGTTTTGATATTAAAATTCTCATCCTTGCTTTCAAATCTCTCATGGGCTTCCCATTCTCTATCTCTGTAATCTCTTAAAGCCTCACAGACCTCCGAGATATCTGCATTTGTCTAATTCTGGCCTCTTGTGTAGCCCCAATTTTAATCACTTTACTGTCGTTGTCGTGCCTTTAGTTGTCTAGGCCTCATGCTCAGGAATAGCTGCCTAGACCTCTCTACCTCACATTCCTCCTTTAAGATGCTTCTTAAAACTTACAAAGCTTCTGACCTAGCATCTCCTTATTTGGCACAATGTCATACTTTGTTTAATAATGCTCCTGTGAAGTGCTTTGGGGTGTTTTATTACATTAAAGGCACTATATAAATATAAGTTGTTGTTATGCCATTTGAAATATATTTGATCTGCTGTGCACAATATTAATGCATCACATTCTGAGTCAGTAGCAGGACTATGAACTGAGGTGGAATGGTTCCTTGCCAATTTGCCAAGACAAGAAATAGAGAAATTGTATATCTTGTCAGGGGGATACAGCTAAGCTGAACTGGATTCCTTACAGATCAACTTATTTTCAAAGGAGAAACCAGAAGGATAGTGTCCTGCAGAGTGAAAATACTCCTTTTCAATCTAAACTTTTCAACAGTGACTTTCACTGAGGAAAGCTGTGACATTTCCTTTATATTGTCCATCTTTCAGATGAGGCGTTAAACTGAGAACCAATTTGCAGGTTCTGGTAGATGTAAAGGTCTCTGTGACACCATTCAAAAGGAGCACTGGAGAGTTCACCACTGTGTCCTGGACACAGTATATCTCCCAACCAATTTAACCATAAAAACAGACTGGGGAGAATTTCCCACCCGTCGGAGGGGTTATGCGGGGTCGAGCAGGAACCCAGTTAGTGACCCCAATCGGGTCCATGCCAATTAAGGCCCACCCAGCGTGACGCGCACCCGGAAGTGTTGAGCGCTCCCTGTGCGGGTGGGGGGGGCGCGGTTCCCTGAGTCGGGGCCTGCGCTTTTTCAAGCCTGTGCATGAAAGGGTGCAGAAATCTCCCTGAGGCTCAGAGCTGCCTCAGGGAGGTTAGTTTAAGTTCCCAAATTTTTAATAAAGAGAAGGAAAAATTTTTAAGACATGTCCCCTCATGTGACAGTGTCACATGAGCTGGGACATGTCAATGAACATTAATGAAAAAATTTATTGAATTAATAAACCCTTCATGAAACCTCATCCCGCCCATGGATGAGGTTCCATGATAAATGCAAAGGCCGCCTGGGCTCTTCACCTGCCCGACAACCTTAAGGTTGGACGTGCAGCTCCGTTTATTAGTTTAATTGATATTTAAATGGTCTTAATAGGCCTTTGACAGTTGGCAGGTGCGGAGCCGACTCCGGTGCGTGCCCGCTGAACTGAAGATCTAAGTGACGCGCGGTAACATCGGGACACATGCCCGACATCACCGCGTGTTATTTTATGCCTTGGCGAGCGGGCCCCGCCCCCACTCGCCAAGCCGAAGATTCAGGCCACTGAGTCTCAATTTACTGCGACCAGCAAATACCTTGCCCTTACCTGTTTAGTTTCCACTAACTCTTACATGGCAAGTTGCTGTAAGTGGGGCATCGAAATGATTGTTCATGGCACTTTGCGCTATGAAAATTGGCAGTTGTATGTCCTATGTTGCAATAGTGACTACTCTTCAAAAATGCTTCATTTGCTACAAAGAGTTTTGGGACATTCTGAGGTCATGAAAGGTGCTATATAAATGCAAATGTTTTTATTGCTGAATAAAGGTACACGTCTAAGCTTTTTGTCTTGCACTCATTCGTACACTTGCAAGAATACCAATGTAAGGGGAAGACAACAATTTATACTGTATGTGAAGAGAGTGCTGAATGGTTGGCAAATGGCGTTGCCAAGAAGAATGCACCACTAATGGTGACTGACAGTTAACTGCCAAGCATTGTTTGAAATTTAAATCAGGCAGCTTGACCCTGATTGATCCAGGCATTGCTCTGAAGAATGAACCAGCAAATAGCTCACTTATTTTGTTTAGCTGAAACAGACGCAGTTTATGTACATGTTCCTTCTGTCTGCAAAGAACAGGGTCCTGTGTATTAATATAAGTAGCTTCCAGTACACGGAAATGGGCCACATTGCGAGCCCAACTGACAATCGCAAATTGGCTGTCAGCGTAATTCTTAGCACACTGAGGATCCAGTAAATGTTGTCCAATCGCAGAATCACGTCTAATGTTGGTCACTGTGTCCCAGGTTTTGCAAGCACAGGCTGGTTGGGTACAGTCTGTACCCTGCCCTTTGTGAACAGCGGCTGGGACATGCTGTTTGATACAATCCTCCAGTCCTTGGGAGATGTGGCCTACATACCCAGCATCACACTGACACTGAAATTCATACACCACATTACTCATTTGTGTGATAGGCAGAACGTCTTTGAGGCTTGACGACAGCATCCTGTTAGTGGCCAGTACCAAAGTTTTTTCTTTACTAATGGACTGAAAGGAGGTGTAAGATACATGATGTCACATTTCTGACCATGTTGTTTGAGAACTTTAAGCAGGATGTTCAGAATTTAACATGCATGCTAAAAGGTCAGCAATTAATTTCATGAATTGGGTAAAAGTTGACTAATTGGAGTTCTTGCCTTCAAACACAATGAAGTCCTTTGATTTTGACACCAGGATAGATAGATGATGTTTCAGTCTTAGTGATTAATACACATGAGGAAGCCTGCCAAAAACAGATTGCAATGATTAACTCAACCTCACTTACCTTTTCAAAATAGCTTGATTGAATCTCTCTGCCCATACCTCCAACTAACAGTGTATTCATAGCCAATCTGATAAACCTCATCCAGCATAATATATGGAATTTACCATGTTGACATGTATATGTTTAGCAGTTATTAATAGCACCTTATGTCCTTTGTTTAGGTCTATTCATGGCATTTTAGCTTGAGTTTATTATTAATGGTAGTTCCATTGGAACTGTCAAGATGTGTATTTGTAAAATATCTTATCTCTGCAACCTCTGCAGATTTTTTTATTGCATTATTAGTATAATTGGAACCTACTAACCTCCACTCCTGAGAGAAACCTTTGCAGGGACTCCAAATGTTAATTCTGTTTCTCTCTCCACAGATGCTGCCAGGCATGCTGAGTTTTTTCGGCATTTTCTGTTTTGCTTTTATGTTATAAAAGGAACTAGGCACCAACTAGATGTTTGCTATTCAGTTAACTAAAAGAAGGAAGTGTCAACAATTAAGCTTTTAGCAATGTTTTGCTTTTACATAACAATGAAATGGACCAACTGCTCAATAGAAAATGTTTCTCCAATAACTGTATGTTTTGTTTCTACCTATATATTGATTGAATCTGTTATTTCATTTTTTAAAAACACTCAGTCCAGTTCAGCTACTGAAACCAGTACATCTTTGAAATGAAATCATTTGACTACAATATTTTCTCACCAGTAAACTAATATAAGACTGACTTAAAACTATTTACTCGGATTAAATACTAAATTGTTGTGTATCATCTACAAGCAACTTGCCAATGTTTCCTTGCTGGCACCTTCCAAGCCCTTGACTTCTACAACCTAGATGAATAAGGGCAACCTATAGGTGGGAATATCACCACCTACCTGCCTGCAAGATCCCCTCCAAGCCACACAGCAACCTGACTTGGAACAATATCAACGTTCCTTGAGTGTCCCTGGATCAATTGGTCAGATGACACCAAGTGAAAACGAGTCACTGGAAGCCTGTCTATCAACAAAATCGTTGTAAAACTGTTTTCACTTTCTTTTGTTGAAACGATTTCAGTGTTACTGGATGAGACTAGCTTGTTGCCTTGAAGTAGTTTGTTTATAGTATTCAGTTGAGCTATGGCAGTGCTTAGGGACCTTACAGACTGTGGTATTAAAGAGTACCTGTATAGAATGTACTTTTCGATACATTGCCCAATAAATGACATGTTGTGAGTTTGCCTCAAAAAAAAAGTCCCTGGATCAGAATCCTGGAACTCCTCCACCCCCCCAACAGTACAGTGGTGCACCTACACCATATGGATGGCAGTGACTTGAGGCAGTTCACCATCACCTTCGCAAAGGTAATTAGGGATGGGCAACAAACGCTGCTTTGTCAATGACCCACATCTCATGAACAAAAAAAAATGTAAACCAGAAAAAAGCGAATGCTTTCTGATGAACAAATAAGTAACATAGAAAGTGTCAAAGACAGAAAATGGCTTTGTTTCCCCTTTGGCACATTTACCAGACATAATCACTTATTAAGCCTCTATATAAGTATCATTATCTATAGACAAAAAACCTATTATACTACTTGTCTTGTTTTGTAAAACATTCTGATGGAGTCAAAAGGGAGACAATTATAGACAACTAACCTTTAGTTCCTCACTGATCTATTGCGGTCTTTTTGAAGCACACTAACTGAACATAAATATGTTTTTAATCCAAAGGACACCTGATACCGAACGTAAACAAGTCATTAACAATCTTCATAACAATTTGGAGCATGGAAGCATTGATACTGCAGGTGGCAACCCTAGTGTCAAAATGAAATGTAAACTGAGCTATGCAGACAGATCCAGAAACATGGGGAGGAAATCTTAACTGGGTTAGAATTTCTCTTGGAAAATATGGGCATCAAAATTCAGCACTTCACCACTAGTTGGCACTATGTACACCCAGATACTTGAAAATGGTGGTTAAATCGCATCTGGCCACTTCCAGTAAAGCTTTCCATCCTTATAAGGGCACTAGTGTGGGCATGCATATACAGGAAGCATACAGTGGGCAGATTGTGACATCACTCACCGTCTAACACTGACTTGGTGCCCGATCTGCAATAAACCTGGAATTAAAAGCGAGTCTCAGTAATGGTGACCATAAAACCATCAGCAGTTGTTATTAAAAACCCACCTGGTTCATTAATGTCCTTTAGGGAAGGAAATCTGCCACCCTTACCCCGTATAGCCTACATGTGACTCCAGACCCACAGCAATGTGGATGACTCTTAACTGCCCTCTGAAATGCCTAGCAAGTTATTCAGTTCAAGGGCAATTAGGGATGGGCAACAAATGCTGGCCTTGCCAGCAATACTGACAACCCATAAAAATAATTAATTAATAAGAAAACAACAACACACCTCCACTTGCGCTATTTAAAGGCATCAGCATGAGACTTCCAGATAAAGTTCTTTTGAGATTCCTTTGCTGCTCTTAGGGTGAGTCAAAATACTGTGTATTGTGTTGTGGGTGGAGTTTTTTGTTTGTTCATTCATGGGATGTGGGCTTTGCTGGTTGGACCGGCATTTATTGCCCATTCCTAGTTGCCCTTGAGGTGGTAGTGGTGAGCTGCCTTCTTGAATCGCTGCACAACTTATCAGAGGTGGAAGGGAATGGTGTTGGACTTTTCCAAGGAGTTCAGTGGATTTTGAAGGCTTGTCAGCAGAAAGCTTGCTATCACTCATGGGTACTGTTATTGTAGTTCCTCTTAAATAAGTTACCTTATGCCAACTAGTTAGAACTTTCATTTATTTATTTATGATTTAGCCAGTTAACAAAAAAATCTTCTTATAAAGTGATTTTATAGGAAACTGAATACTGGGACCTGGCTCACAGTTTCCAAATTAGAAGATTTAATAATAAATATGCAGTCTTCAGTACTTGTGCTACCTTAACTATCTAGAATGAACTGCAGCATTAGACAGAGATAGAAAACAGAGAGCAGAGAGAAAAAGCTTTGGACAGAGGGTGGAAGAAGAGGAAGACACTCAATAGAACATCGTAGTCACCGAGGGTCTTCAGGGAATACTTCAATGAGGAGCAGGTTACAATTCCTCATAGAGGGGTCATTAAATAGTACAACCTCCTCCAACTGGATTTTTAGCCACAGAGCAGGGCAAGGATGCCACTGCCAGTGACTGTCAAGATCACCATGACCCTCAATTTCTACATAAGCAAAACACTCCAGGCTGGAGTCAGTGACAGTGCTAGCATGCTACTGCATGCCAGGACTGGGGAATTTATAGTCTCCTCTCAAACCAGAGAGAAGCAGGAGGAGCAGCCATATGGCTTTGCCAGTGTAGTGGGATTCCCAACAGTGCACACATACTGCACGCACATTAACAGGAACTTATTGGAAGTGCAAGCAGTGCCACTCAATTAATGTGCTCTCGGTGTGCATCCATGCACATAGAATCATGTTGTTGAATGCTCACTATCTTGGCAACAGCCACGCTGCTTTCATCCTGTGCCAGTCAGCCATTCCCGTCATATTTGAGAGATCACATCCAACCAGAAGTTGGCTGCTTGGTGATGAACGCTACTCACTGTACATGTGGCTTATGACTCCCCTCCCTCACTCAGCCACATGTACACTGAGCACATACAACAAGAACCATGCTGCAATCATAATGGAGCAGACCACTGGCATTCTCAAGCAACTGTTTCACTGCTTGGACCACTCAGGGGAGCCCTTCAATACTCGTCAGAGCATGGTTGCAAATTCAAGGTGGTGTCCTGCATTCTACAAAACTTGACCATCATGAGGACACAAGCCTTTCCTAATCTGTGGATCTCGAGAGGAGGAAGAGAGCAAGGAGGAAGGGAAGGGGTATCCAGTGATTCTTTGCTGCAAATGGGCTGTCCATGAGCAGCTAGACTCTGGTTTCCCTAAACCCTCATCCTCATGTCACTGTTGCTCCACACGCCTTCATCTTTCCATTCCTCTGCTGTGGATCATCATACTACCCCCAGCCAAAATCCTGAGATAAAGGACATCACAGAAAAACCATTCTGTAAAAACTTTATCAAACAACATCTCAAATAATACAAGCAAAACTGAATTATTCAGCCTCTGCCTTGCCTTCCTGCCTTTGCCTGCCTAGTGCTCCTTGGCAGCGCTACCCCAGTGGCGGCAGGGTGCCCTCCAGCAGCTCTGTGCCCAGAGGGACCTGCTTCACATTGCACCACATCGGCAGTCTGAGCTTGTTGGCTGACAGGCAACAACAGGATCACTGGTGCATTGGCAATGGTGGGAGTAGGAATGCTGTTACCCTGAATGAGGAGAGCAGGTTTATGCTCCATGGAGCCACTACCGCTCCCATAGGGTGAAGCGTCAAGAATCCAAGGAGTCTATTGGAATACAGGTTGCTGGTCTGTGGTGAGAGCCTGCAAGTCCCTTAAACAAATCTGCAGCCATGTTTGCAGCGGCAGTCTAAGCCTGCATGGCATCGAGCTGGGCTTGCATGGCAACCAACACAAATCTCATGAAATCTGAGCTTCCCCTGTAACACTCACTATTTTTCCATTACTTATATTCATCAACCACATCACATAATGGGTCCCCACATCGCTCCCAACAGCTGAGTGCTCATGTGCACCAGAAATTCGCTTTACCGGTCTTCACTTTGTAAATCCCACCTTGGCCCTCCCAACCCCATTGACAAGCTCTTCAAGGAGCTTATAGGCAGTTAGGCAAGCAGGTTGCTGGTTGCCACTACCCCCTCCCCCAACACACCCCTCCCCGCAACCACCCCCCCCCCCGCCCCCCCGCCCAAATACACACGTCTCTTTGCACCGTGACCCTGCTGACCTCTGCTCTCCGACCTACTCCAATCTGTAATGCAACAACAAGCCCTGTCATGGTGGCCACCTACCTTTGAGCATGTAACCTGGTGCCACTTCCCGGCTCCAAGCAGCACCCAGAGACACTAATTGGGCACCGAGTTCGCCTTCGACCCAATTAGCGACTTTCTATTTCAAAATAGTGTCAGGTCAGCAACACAGACACGGCTCAGAGTTGGGCACTGGAAACGATTGGGGAATGGGTTCCCAACCCCGGACTGAAAAACAAGCCTCAAGAATCAACTCAAAGCCAAAACAAAGACTGTTCTTTACCTGATTATGTTGAGTGTGTGTTTTTATCTATCTTTATATCTATCTGTCTGTATGTGATTTTTAATTAGTCACCTGTGCATGTTGTACACTTTGATGTCAATTTGATGTATTATGAATGTTTCTCTTGGTAAAGTTTTTTGCCAGCAGCAAATGCCTTTTTTGCATGAGTTTTGTTTCTCCCAAAGACATTCTGATTTTCAGTCGCAAACTACTTTTGGCTTGAGGCATTTCTACCGGGGAAAGGGTTGAACCAATGGGGCTTTGGTGAGTTTTTCTAAAATCTGAGGCTTAATGAGGTGAATTTTTGTGCTAATCAAGATGTAGATTATACTGCAGAATGGAGCAAGTTCCGCTTTTTGCAGCCAATGTGCATATTAATTGTACCAACAAGTGGGTCACTTTTTAATTTATTTAGAGTCAATAAATACAGCAGAGTAGCTCTAAGTTTCTGCACTGTTAGGTTCATATATGCTCACTGCATCCCACCATTAGGAAATGCAGACATCCAACTTGGGGTCCCAAGGAAATAATTCCCAAGGAAAGTCTAAGGCAGGGTATTTCTTGTACTTCATGCTTGTAGACTTGATGGAGAGACAAGAATAATTTTAAATGAAAAGTCTAAGAAACAGAACGGATCAGAAAATGCAAACCTATTCTGTTTTAGTAAAAGGAATAGGATTCCTGGAAAATTCCAATAATTCAGCAGAGTGAAATGCATGACATGCTGGAAATTTGAAATGAAAATAGAAAATGCTGGATATACAGAGCAGATCAGGCATTATCTATACAGAATATAGACAAGTTAACGTTCCAGCCCTTTTTTAAAATTTGTTCATGGGGTGTGGGTATCACTGGCCAGGCCAGCATTTATTACCCATCCCTAACTGCCCT
Organism: Carcharodon carcharias; assembly: GCF_017639515.1. Lineage (NCBI taxonomy): Eukaryota > Metazoa > Chordata > Chondrichthyes > Lamniformes > Lamnidae > Carcharodon > Carcharodon carcharias. Next base: position 7,576,234 of record NC_054488.1, on the reverse strand, counting down.
TGTTTAGAGGGCATATAAGAGTGACCTACATTGCTATGGGTCTGGAGTCACATGTAGGCCAGATGAGGTAAGGACAGCAGATTTCCTTCCCTAAAGGACATTAGTGAACCAGATGGGTTTTTTACAACAATGGTTTCATGGTCATCATCAGACTTTTAATTTTAGACTCTTACTGAATTGAAATTCCATCATCTGCCTTGGTGGGATTCAAACCCAGGTCTTCAGAGTATTACCCTGGGTCTCTAGATTATGAAGCCAGCAGCAATACCACTATGCCATTGCCTCCCCGCCCCCTCAAAAGACACTTCAGTAGACCTGATTATATGCAGTCAATTATTTGTAACGTATTGATCGTGAGATGCCAACTTTGCCAGGGTGCAATTGAATCCTTACACAGGCCTTTCATTTTAAATTACACTTTTTGAAGTTACATAAAACTACAGAAATTTCCCTATTTGGCACAGTAGTTTCCCTAAATGATAACCTTTGTGTTCTGCAAGTTGTTCTAAAATCGTTGTTGAATCTAGTATAGAAATACTTTGCGCACTGAGTGAATCTGTTGTGATTAGAAAGAGATATGAACTCTCACATTTGACTCCTTTTACAGGACGCTGAATGTGCGCTTAGAAGTGTAATTTTGTCTAGCCATTTTTGCACAGAAATTGTCCACATATGGATGAATTACGTTTCTGACATTTGCTCCAGTTAAATGGCTTTCTAGCTTTTTGAGAAATGTTAAAGTGTCATTATTACTGATGTATGGCAATTGGTTGAGTTTTTAAAATTCATGTCAGTGAAATTACCTTCTCAGGAAGAGCACATTTCAAAGCTTTACAATCTCGTGATTCCATTCGCTGACTCAGGGTAATGAAGGAAAGCAGCCTTTTCACCTGATGTTCTGCAAACAGAGGACTAGGCTTAGGTAGGCCTTCCAAAGTGCAAGATTTCTATTTCTGAGGTTTACCTTTCTTATGGTCTTTGAGTAGTCATGTGAAGTTAGAATTATTTTGTGCTGTAGGTTTGCATTTCCTAGGAATTTGTTTCAAGTCAATACATACTGCAAAGCAGCTCGAAATTTCTGTTAGCTTTGTACATGCTCACTGCATCCCATCAGTCAGAAGTGCAGATGCCCAAGGAAACTGAGACTGTCCAAACCTTTTCACAAAAAGAGTTAAAGGTAAAGTGCAAAGATATGAGATGAATTGGGTCACTCTTTCATAAATATAGCACAGTGCTGATGGGCTGAATTGCCTACCTCTGTGTTGTATGTTTCTATGAAAACTTTTCATCCATTCGAAAGAGAAGACACAGGGAGACATTTTTGTGGGACAGTGTCCAGATACACTGGATTATCTTGGTGCAGCGATCGTCAGTAAATCAGTTCGGTTCCTTTACAGCTACCTGCTCCCTGTTAGCCAATTTTCCACTATTCACTGTGCCCAGGCAGTGCAAGAAAATCTTCCCTATTATTTAATCCGTTACTGGAGTAACAATCCAGAGAATTAGAGTTCAAATTCCAAAATGGTAATTTGTGGAATTGAATTTTAAAAAGCCTTAGCACCTTTCACAACCTCAGGACATCCCAAAGTGCTTTACACTTATTAAAGTACTCTTGAAGCATAGTCACTTTTGTAACGTAGGATAATTTATGCACTGCAAGCTCCCACAAACAGTAATGTGATAATGACCGGATAAATCTTGTTTTGTGATGTTGATTGAGGAGTAAATATTGGCCGGGACACTGGAGATAATTCCCTAACCTTTTTCGAAATAGTGACACAGGATCTTTATGTTCACTGGAGGGAGCAGATGTTCCTCTGTTTAATGCCTCATCCAAAAGATGGCATCTCTGACAGTGCAACACACTCCCAGCACCGCACTGGAGTGTCAGCCGAGATTTGTTTGCTCAAGTCTCTGGAGTGGGACCAAAATCTACAACCTTCAAAATCAGAGATTAGAGTGTTACCAACTGAACCACAGGTTACTACCACCTTCTCAAGGAAACCAGGGATGGGCAATTGCCAGCCTTGCCAGTGATGTCCACATTCAAAGGTAAAAATGTTTGCTCTGTCTAAACTACCCCAAAGCCGGAATTTTCCGCTCTCGTTGGTGGCGGGCATGTTTACCGGCGTGAGCGGACAATATGGAGACAAGGCCAAAGATCAGCTTTACAGCGTCATGAAAGCACTTTCCGATCACCTGCTTCACCTGTCAATGGTGGGCTACGTTTCCTGCTGACCAATGTTGGGAACTTAATTTTAATCCATTTGCATCTCGTCATTGTGGCCGCACACCGGAATCATCCTCCCACCATCAAATTTACCTCCCACGCCGGTGTGACTTCAGAACGGTGTGAGTTACAACTGCTTTTAAAACGTGTGCACCTGACAAGACCAACTTCAAGGGGAACCCGGAGGTGAGTGCACTCAACCATGCACAACGCGCACAAGGATCGACCATAGTTCTCAATGAAAAGGCACCATGCATTTTTGAGGTGGGGGAGGAGGTGGCACAGGCAAGTTGCCTTCTCCCTTTTAGTGTGGTGCCAGGGCAAGGTCTCCAGTGCAAATGGGGATGGGGTCAGTGGGGGCCAAGGCAGCACAGGATGATGGAAGTACACAAGCACATGGTGGGGGGGTTGGGGGCGGTTGTGACGGAGGGGGTGGGGGGAGGGAGGTGGAGGGAAATGGGAACGCACTTGGATAAGTTTATCAAAAGTGAACATTCTTCCGCAGCTGAGACCATTCAGCTGCTGCTCCACTGAAATTCTTGGAGTCGGGCCTCTGAAGCATTTCTGCCCACTCAAGCAAAGCAAAAGCATGAAAGTACCACCAAATGCCCCAGAACCTTTCACCCCTCAAGTGTAGACTTCAAATTAATGTGCATTTTAGATGACAACAGAGCAATTGGCCGATTGGGCAAGTTGTACAATCCCCTTGCAACAGTTGGCCATGGAACAGTCACTGATGGAGATGCTACAGCCCCTTGCAATGTCTTTATTCAGGTTTGGACCAGTATTCATTATGGTTCAAGCTAACCTTGCAGTGCAGGTTAGGAGAATGCCTGCGCCTGAGCTGACAGCACAGTATGCATTCCAATGGGCAACGGTCAAGTGGAGTGGGACGGAGTTGGGTGGGGTTTCGGACAGCCAATGAGCGCACTACGCACTGGCCATCTAAGTAGTGGCCAGCACTCTCTGATATGCGTGAAGGCCTTGAGACTTAACCAACAGAGGTTCTTAGGACACACATGCTAACCCACACGTCTCTCTCTTTGATCCTGCAGGATGAGAACATCAGGATCATGGAGCCTGGTGATTTAGCAGTGTGCCTCATGGTTTACAGTGAGCAGAGAAAAAGGAGAAGTGTGGACAGAGGTGCCTGTCTTGTCAATTGGAGGAGCACCACCCTCAAGATGAAGGTCCAGCAGGGCCTCCTACGCAAGCAGCTGAAGATCTACAGTGAGCCATCGCTTGTAGGCATCTTGCTAGACACACTTGTCATACCTGCAGATGACTGAGAACCTGCTGCAGGATTTGGCACCATGGGAACATGGAGGGCACCTGTTCCCAGTGGCTGTGAAAGTGAGCGAGGTGCTCAATTTATACGCCAGTGGGTCCTTCCAGGGCTCCACAGGTGACCTGTGTGGGATACCACAAGCCTCCACCACAAGTGCATCAGAAGGTCATGGACACCATCTTGGCAAAGACACAGAAATTTATGCATTTCAACCTGGGATGCTTTTGGATGCCATAGAGGCCCTCAGTGATGTCCTCCACCCCTGCTCTGGTCGCAGGAGGCCCATCAGTCTCACCACTCTAGCTTGAGAGGTGGTGGCAGAGATGGTCAGTGCCAACACTGTACTCAAAGGTCGGCCATCCAGCATTTGGCAGCTGCGTTACACACAGAACAGTAGACTCAGAGTGGCATTGACAGGGGGGTGAGCTGGTGCAGGATCCTCACATGGATGCTTGCCGCCAACCTCACCGTCGCTGCAGGAACGGTCCATGTCCTCTCTGGCCAGCTCCAGCACGCAACTCTTGAACAGAGTGAGGACCTTGATATCCTGCACTACAACCCCAATCTGGGACTTGTCCTGTTGATCATGCGCAATCTTGTCCTGCATAAAGACAGATGGAGAGAGTGTGAGCAAGGCACATGCCAGGCCAAGTGAGAAGGATGCCAGGCGTGCGTATGTGCTGAGTGGAGCCATGGACTGATGAGGAGACGATCTCCAGAGGAGATTAGACCAGACTGAGATGTGAGGGTGTGTATGAGAGAGGAAGTGGTGATGTGCTTTGAGCTGGCAGTGAATATGTGAAGGGCTTGTGAGTGGGTGAGTTGAGACTGATGAGATGGTTGACTTACCCTGGCATCACGGATGAGACCATTCATCCTTTTTCTGCACTGAACGGCCGACCCTTGTGTACAGCATTGGCACTGACCACCTCTGTCACCACCTCTCAAGCCAGAGTGGTGAGACCGATGGGCCTCCTCCGGCTAGAGCTGGGGTAGAGGACATCACAGAGGGCCTCCACGGTATCCAAAAGGTATCCCAGGGATACCTCACTGAATCGGAGGCTGCACCCTTCTTGGCTTCTTCACTAGAGCAGTCCTGGGCTGCAAGCATTGAGAGCTGTCCATGCAGTTGCAGTTTAAAAATGTCGCCCGGAATAAGGAAGCGGCGAGGCAACATCGCGGCGGGTAAATCGGAGGCTGGCTGCCAGCGATCCGGCGCATTACTCGTGACTGCGTCAATTATGAGGCAGGAAGGGGACGATACAACGCAAAAATCCACCATTGCAGTCGGCGGGTAAAACATCGTTATTCACGCCCGCTACCACACTTAGTGCAAATCTGGGACCATTCCGTCCCAGGCTTCAGAAACGAAGTGATAGGAAATTCACCAGTCCTCAGCTTTGTTCCGCAGAAATATTACACTGTTGTAATCTTTTGTTTTGCAACACTTTACTTACAATTCTGGAAAGCTCATACTTCTTTTCCCTGTTTCCAAGAATTATCAGTAAGTTTCTTTCCCTTGGCTCTCCACAACTTGCTTCTCGTTAAAAATAAGGTATATCAAGCGACTGAGTTCCAGCAACCTATTTTGGATTGCTCTTTTTCAGATGCATAACATTAACATGTTGGAAAGTTGTAACCCCTCTTAGCTGGGAATAGGCGTTAGGCCCTTCAGAAATGCGCAAAATTAATTTTGGCAGCATAATTTCAAAAGGGCAAAGAAATTTCAGGATCTCACCAAGCAAACTGAAACGAGTGCCTAAAGAGAATCCACAGCGCAGTTCTGATTTGCACTTGTATCATATATTTTCTGATAATCAGGACCAAATTACTATGATTTGGCTATTTTCCAGTTTTTAATTGGAGTAAGTACACCGACAGATTTGTTCAGTCAGTTCAGATTCCGAGACAGATCATATATTCTTTTGTTTAGGAGGAAAGACAAATCCAAAGTGACAGGAATCTTGGAATTGAGCCAAATTTTCACTTGGACTGTCAATTTTTGACAGCAATTTAAGCTTTTTAGATTCTGGTTCAAGTATGACTGGCTGGTCAAACTGGCCTGAAAATCAGAAGCATGACTAATTTACTCAAGCTAACTACTGACAAAACCAAGCGTCCTCAAGTCAAGTACAACAAAGGTTAGACCCATTTTTAACGTGGCCTTAATAATACAGTCACTGTCTCAAATCTGGCTGTCCAAAAACTGGAGTTATCCAAAAACCAGACATTTTTGGAATGTACCATACATCAATTTTAAGTGAGTAAGATTTAAACCACTAAATTACCGGGGCAACTTGGCTGGACGCTGCATTGGGGCAGTGTGGCTCCAGGCTAGTTATCCACTTCACCATTGGTGGACTCGGAGCCAGCCTTGAACACACCTGAACCAGCTTGGCCCTAATCACCCATGGTCGGAACCGCCCAGCCTGAAATGTGGCCAGGTCCAAAATCTGGCGCAGCCTCAGTCCCGGGGTTCCATACCTCAATCAGAAGGAGCATCAAAACCAATGCAGGTTATTGTTATCCAACCTATGTTTGTGGTAATTTCAGCTGTGGATTTAATTCAGAGAGCCAGATCAATTATGAGCATTCCAATTTAGAGCGCTCATCCAATGTTTGTTCAGGGCATTTGTTTATAAGTTATAAGAATTATTTTTGACTTTGTTTTGCTCATTGATGAATACACATTTGGAGTATTAGGGTAAGATTATAAAGGATGGATTTACTATTTCATTACACAAAATACAGAGAGGGATCTATTCTAGCTCAGTGTAATATATAACTAGAAAAGGACATCGGCCAAAGAGCATTGTAGCAAATATCATAGGATATGAGCAATACTGGCAAGGCCAGCATTTATCGCCCATCTCAAATACCCTTGAGAAAGTGGTGGTGAGCTACCTTCTTGAACTGCTGCAGTTCATATAGTACAGGTAAACCCACAATGCTGTTCGGAAGGGAGTTCCAGGATTTTGACCCAGTGACACTGAAGGAATGACAATATAGTTCTAATTAAGGATGGTGTGTGGCTCAGAGTTGGTGTTCCCATGTGATTGCTGCCCTTCACCTTCTAGGTGGTAAAGACTGTGCATTTCGAAGGTGCTCTTGAAGCAGCCTTGGGAGAGTTGCAGTTCATCTTGTAAATGGTGCACACTGTTGCCACTGTGCACCATTGGTGGGGGAAATTTAATATTTGAGGTGGTTGATGGGGTGTGACTGAAGGAGCATGCTTTGTTCTGGATCATGTTGAGCTGCCTGAATTTTAGAGCTATACTCATGCAGGCATGTGGCAAATATTTAATCACACACCTGACTAGTGCTTTGTTTCTGGTAGACAGGCTTTGGGAAGCCAGGTGGTGAGTTACTTGCTGCAGAATTCTCAGCCTCTGGCAGGATTTTTATGGTTGGTCTAGTTAAGTTTCTGGTCAATGGTAGTCCCCAGGATTTTGATGGTGATGCCTATGAACGTCAAGGGGAGATAGTTTGATTCCCTCTTATTGAAGTTGGTCAGTACCTGGCACTTGTGTGGCTGGGATGTTACTTACCACTTATTAGCCCAAGCCTGAATGTTGTCCAGATCTTGCTGCATGAGAACACAGACTGCTTCAGAATGGTGCAATCATCAGCCAACTTGGTCTGGAGCGAAGTAACCCTGGTGGAACCCAAGCTGATTATCAATGGGCAGGTTATTGCCGAGTGAGTGCTACTTCATAGCACTGTCAATGACCTCTTCCACTACTTTGCTGATGATTGAGAGTAGACTGATGGGATGGTAATTGGCCGGATTAGATCCGTCCTGCTTTTTGTGGACAGGACATAATTAGGCAATTTTTCACATTGTCAAGTAAATGCCAGTTTTGTAGCTGTACTGGAACAGCGTGACTAAGGCCGCAGCTAATTTGGCAGCACAAGTCAACAGCCGGGTTGTTGTCAGGGCCCATAGCCTCTGCAGTATCCAGTACCTTCAGCTGTTTCTTGATATGACGTGGACTGAATCAAGTTGGCTAAAGACTGGCATCTGTGATGCTGGGGATCTCAAGAGGAGGCCGAGATGGACCATCCAATCAGCGCTTCTGGATGAAGATGGTGGCAAACACTTCAGCCTTACCTTTGCCCTGAATTGATGGGCTCCCCCATCATTGAAGATGAGCATGTTTGTGGCGCCTCCTTCTCCAGTTAGATGTTTAATTGTTTACCACCATTCACAAGTGGATGTGACAGAGCTGCAGAGCTTTGTTCTGATCCATTGGTTGTGGGATTGCTTAGCTCTGTCTAACAAATGCTGCTCCCACAGCGCCTTATGGATGACCAATCTTGAGATACCAGGTCCATTCTGCATCTATCCCATTTAGCACTGTGATAATGGTACAAAACATAACGCAGGGTGTTCCCAGTGTGAAGGTGGGAATTGGTTTCCAGAAAGACTGTGAGATGGTCACCCCTACCAACATAGAAAGTTTCATCTGTGACAAACATGAGGCAAGGCCAAGTAGGTTTATCCCTCTTGTTGATTCTCGCATCATCTGCGGTGAGACCAGTGTAACAGATATACTCTTACTAATACGCTTACTTTGAAAACTTAGGAAATAAAAATGCTCCCAGTAAGGAAAAAAAATTGTCACTTTCGTCTAGACTCTCTTGAATGTAACAGCAGAAAATTTGGGACCCAAGTAAGTCCTTCAGTGACAGTGAAACATTGCCTGATGAAAGATGCGATATAAATACATGCTCATTCTTTCTTTATGTTTTTATATAATCTCACTTCTTTTCACGATGACCAGCTATTAACTATTGTATTCTTCAATCTTGATGTGTGCTAATGATAGCATCTTTCAGGGTGGCAAAACCATCTGTAACACAGCAAAACCTATGGGCACGTGGACAGAGGATTGCAGCCTGTAATCAATGGTACAGATGGGATCATGACCAAAATTACAGCAAATCCTTCAAAATAGGTTAGATTGGGAGGATGAGGAAGGGGATGAATCCACCATTAAATAAGGGAGAATGAGTGGATTCAAATTGCAGTGGAGGTGTGCAAGGGTTTCATTTCCTCTACAGACTGAGAAAAAAAGGTTCTGGGATTCATAAAACGTTGGGAAAAGCCAACCAGACACTCATAAAAATCCATCTGTGCATGTTGGTTACTGTACAAATGTGTAGTCTGTTGCTGGTGGTCCAGTTCCCCCCAAAATTCTCAACATTCTGGCTGGCAGTGTACTGTTTTTTTAAATCACCGCAAACTAAATAGTGTAATTATATTAATAACGTGAGCAACACAGAAAAAGCTTTGCTTAGACAAGTTAAAACAAATAGTCAAAATTATTCAGTAAACTGAGATGTATATACAATTCAGTGCAAATTATAGAAAAGCTAATAATAGATAACAGAATGTTGAATCAAATTGTTTGAAGAGGTTTTACTTACTTTAACCCTTAAATCTTTGATGGTTGACTGCTCAGGACTTATAATTATTTTTTTCCCCTTTAATTACATTATTAACTTAATTCTTTGCAAGGATTAGTTACGCAGATTAAAATTATACCTAGATCTTCATTCCAAACTACACCTGTTGACACTCACTCTCGCTGCACATAGTCTGAAGACTCGAAACACTTTTGGTCGATGTTTGTTCAACTCAATTGTCATGTATTTTCAATATCTTATTATACGAGTTACTGATTTTCGGATGAGATATGCCATAACAAAGTTGACCTGCTAAACAGCTGCAATCATAACTGTCAAATCATTTACATCTTACAGACAAGTATTCTTGCAGCAAAAGACATTCACATATTTTATATTAAATCCATCAAAGGACTGAGAAGATAATTGTACTAAGATTTTTTTTTGTGTAACGATACATTCTGAACAGATCAATGGCAATGCTTTGAGTAGTTTTTCTAAATCTTGTACCCAATAACAATCTAGCATTCTGAGACTAGGAGCAACATAGGCCCGAATTTTCCCGTTGGCATACAGGGGTGGGCCCCACACACCAACACGTAAAATGACATGTGGTGATGTCAGGCGAGCGCCCCGACCTCACCACGTGCCATCGCGATATTTAGGTGGGCACGCGTGCCATGCTCTCCAATGAGCGCCCACTATTAATTCATCAGGTACTTAAGGCCCTTGAGGCAGCAATTGACTGCAATTTTTTGGGTCCCATCTGATCTTCAGGATGTCACATGGGTGCAATGGGCAGGCGGGTAGGAGACATCTGTATAAACCTCATCCGGGATAAGATGGGAGGGTGGGGTCGAGAATGTTATCTGTCAGGTATTTAATTGTGAAAGTTACTGATACTTGCCTGTGTGAGCAGGGATAGTTCAAAACTCATACCAGTTGCTTGGACAGGAGTAACAGCCTTCAGGTCAGGAGTCTACAGTAAAGATCATTTTTGGGGTCTGCAGCTTTCAGGAAGCCTTCCCTTAGCCTGGGAATGGGAGTTGTGCTCTCCACTGGAGGCACCTCCTCTGAGGAGGAAGGGAGGGCCAGAAGGGGGAGGAGGTCAGGAGTCCACCTTCAGCCTCCAGGGGAGCCACCTTTGGGAGGAGAGGTGCAGGCACAAGGGGTGCAGGGACAACAGGAAGTCCAAGGCGGAAGGGGCCCCAGAAGACGCCACTATCCTGCTGCCAGGGTTTACAGGCGGTGAAACAGCTACCTCAATGTGTCCGAGGTGTAGTGCTGAAGGAGGCTCCATCTCTCAAGGAAGACAATCACCTCCATTTGTCAGATGAAAGACTCTGAGATCTCCGCAAACTGTGTGGGTGGGCACCCCATGCCAGTGGCACTAGAGATCACAGCTGCCCTCAAATTCTATGCCTCTGGCTCCTTCCAGGGGTCAGTTGGTGATCTTTGCAGTGTCTCCCAATCAGCTGTCCACACTTGTGTCAAGCAGGTTACAGACACTCTGTTCAGGTGCGCATTGACCTTCGTCCACTTCCGTTGGGACCAGGCAAGTCAGACACAGTGAGCCAGAGGCTTCGTGGCCATTGCTGGCTTCCCCCGTGTCCAGGGTGCTATAGACTGTACACATGTGGCCATCAAGACACCAGCAGATGAGCCCGATGCCTTCGTCAACAGGAAGGGCTTCCACTCCATGAATGTGCAGATAGTGTGTGATCACAGGATGCTGATTCTACAAGTCTGTGCAAGGTACCCAGGCAGCTCCCACAACACCTACATCCTCAGACACTCCCAGGTGCCGGGGCTCTTCAGTGCTCCAGCCCGGCTGGATGGATGGCTGCTGGGTGACAAGGGCTATCCCCTCAGAAGGTGGCTTGTGATGCCTCTCCACCATCGAAGAACAGAGGCTGAGCAGTGATACAATAGGAGCCAGGGCACCACAAGGGCTGTGGTGGAGAGAACCATCGGTCTTCTCAAGATGGGCTTCCATTGCCTGGACCACTCAGGGGGCGCACTCCAGTACTCCCCAGATCGTGTGTCAGTGATAGTGGTTGGATGCTGCGCTCTCCACAATCTTGCATTGGAAAGGGGGGACACAGTGAACGATGAAGCTGTAGACACAATGTCTGCAGCTGCACACGATGAGTCCAGCAGTGAGTCCGAGGGTGAGCACACACAGGGAAATGCTGAGGGGGTAGACGCTGACCTGGGCATACTCCAGGGAGGGAGGGACACCCGAGAGACTTTAATTCAATGAACCTTCAGCTAGCACGACACAGATGGACTTTCAACACACACCAGGGCTGCAGGCTCCATACTCAATATCTGAGAGCAACATTTGCCTGGATAATAACATTAACTAAGGCCTTTGTCAATAAAGCTCAACGTCAAACAACTCACCCATAACATCATGTGTTCCTGTCCACCTGCAGAAGTAAAGAATCACCCTGAGGCATGGTTACATATCAAAATTTATTGAGAGATCAAATGTAACTTCATAAACCAAAAACAAGAGGTGATGCACATCAAACCAAGTCTTCAATAAACTACTACGGGCCAACATAAAATCACCACTGAGAAACCCGTGGTGTGCCTAAGGTGGCTTAAATTTACGCTCACAGGTGCTACGTCTAGGTGCTGTCCCCTCGCTGGCACTGGCATCTGAGCCAGCCTGCTCACTCTGCTGTCCTGGTGGCCTCAATGACCTTGGCAGGCATCCTCTGACCCGTGGAGCCTGTGCTGACCCCACCTGGGAGTGAGTGGCCAATTCCACAGCTGGTATCTCCCCAGTCGTTGCAGCCTCATCGGATGCCATGGTCACTGGCAGAGGGGCGGAGGAGCTGCTGCCCTCATCCGGAGTGCCCTGAGAGGAGCCCACAGAGACGGCAGTTGGGATACTTGGTGCCCAAACCATCTCCCCACATTGCCAATGACCAGCTGACGTCAATGCCGCTGTGAGGGCTTGCAGATCCAAGCGCAACCCCAGGAGCCCTGATTGTTCTCCTGGAGGAGCCTCTCCATAAGAGTCGACACTGTCTCCATGGACGAAGCATGGTGCTCGGCCATGAGGCTCATTGCATTGGTGATGCTCTGCGTGGACTGTAGCATGGAGACCAATGCCACACATAGCCTCATGTATCTCTGCCAGATCCTCCCACATACCCTGCTGCACTCCCAGCATCTGCTGTCTCAGAGACCACTCCAGAGGTCCATCATCAGTCACCAACCGAGCATGTGCTGGTCCCCAGCAGTCCTCCGACTGTTGGCACCCTGGGCACTCTCTGTCTCTAACCCGCACCTCAAGTGAGTGTGAGGTGCCCTCACCGCCGTGCCCTGGGACACTAGCCGAAGATCTAATCCCCACCGAGGTGCTAGTATCTGTGCTGGTGCCTACCTGGCAGAGATGGTGTGACGCTGGTGAGTGGATTTCCTCTGGGCTCTCAGGGGTGAGATGCGGCTCCTCTGCCTCCTCCTCCCAGCCCTGCTCCTGTGATGCTGAAAGGAAGAACAAGAACATTTGATTAAAGTGGAGACAATGTCAATGTGCATCCCAATCCCCCGGATCATTATGTGCCTGTCCTTCCATAATCAATGGTCAACCCATGTTGGAAGCTTCAATCACTGAGTATTCAGCAATGCCATGGCTGCTGGGACACACACGGTGAGCTGAGCATTTGGCAAACATACCTCCCCGTGGCACCCCAGCCTCACCGCCACCAGGGGACCTGGGGGCATGGCGCCTCTCCAGATCCATGGCCGGCTGCTCAAAAGGTGTCAGGATGGCCAACTGGGCCTGGCCTCCGCCAGTTCGCATCCGCTCTGCGGAATTGTGCCCAGTCTTCTCCTGAAAAGGAGGGAAGAGCATTGATTAGTCCAGCCTGTACCTGGATTCCCATCGCATCCCTGCCAACCCAGCCAGAGTGGGACATTGCAGGACTCCAGTTCTTCGTTACCCTGCAGCTGCCACACACTCACCCAAACAAACCAGGGCTGACCACACCCCCCACCATTGCCCAAATGCTGCCTCCTTCACATGTGGCACCACAAGGTGTAACTTTGCTAAACAAGGAGGCCCAAGCACGTGGGACACAAAGTCCAGCAGATGGATTGTTGTCCCGTCACCAGGAATCTCCCCTCCCAGCATGTTAGCATCCTGACTTTGACATGCTTCCCAGTTCCAGCACTCTGCCTAGGTGCAGATCCTTGAGTTTCACCCCCAGTCTATACTCTGGGAGTCAGTGTCACACATGCTGCGGGTGCAGAACCCATCTTAGCTCAACCCTCTCAGCGTGAACTAGGCATGGGCAATATCTGCTGGCACACCCAGTGAGGGATACAAGCTGTGAAGGATCCAATGCTATTACTGTACTCAGAGTTATGGGAGGGGGGGTGTGGGTGGGGAAGGGTGACAGCTGCATTAAGTGACATCAGCCAACATGGTACTCACCCTTCCTGAGCACAGGAGGTCGTTGAATCTTTTGCAGCACTGGACCCATGTGCGCCACACCACGTCATGGGAGCACACACTCTCGGCCACCTCCTCCCACGCATGTTTGGTCAGGTGGGGAGGCCTCCACCTCCTGTTCCTCGGAATCAGGACCTCCTGCCGTGCTGCCATCTTCTCCAAGAAAATGAGGGGCACACTGCCCTGCTGCCCTACCCTCCAGCCTGGCCTGACCCGCTGGCCTACCCTCCGGCCTGGCCTGACCCATTGGCCTACCCTCCGGCCTGGTCTGACCCACTGGCCTACCCTGCGGCCTGACCTGACCCATTGGCCTACCCTCCGGACTTGTGTGCTGCACAGTGACCCTCTGCTGTGCTCTTCTCCTGGTCATTGTGAGCAGCCTAGAAAAGGCTGCCAGGCCTTCAGTTAAATAGGCTGCTGGGTGGCCGTTGGACCCGGCGGTCTGTGCATGCCCGCTGCCTCCCGCCCACTCCCGCTATCCTCAGGAGTTGAGAAATACGTTGGGTGGGCCTTAATTGGCCCGCCCGTGTAAAATGGCGGCGCAGACCCGATCATGGGCAGCGATCAGGTCCACGCCCGCCAACGCCCACTCCCAACTCGGCCCGCCCGACATGAGGAATATTCTCCCCATAGATGAGCTAATGAATGTTCCCATTGACCTTCTATGTAAGAACATAAGAAATAGGAACAGGAGTAGGCCATTCGGCCCCTCGAGGCTGCTCTGCCATTCAATAAGTATAAGGCTGATCCTCTTGTGTTTCCATTTCTACATTCCCATCTAACCCCGATAGCCTTTGATTCCATTGCCTAACAAGAATCTATCTACCTCTGCCTTAAAAATATTCAATGACTGCGCCTCCACCACTTTCTGAGGCAGAGAATTCCAAAGTTGCACAGCCCTCTGAAGAAAAGATTTCCCCATATTTCTGTCCTAAAAGGGCGACACCAAATTTTAAAACAGTGCTCCCTAGTGCTGGACTCACCCACAAGAGGAAACATTCCTTCCACGTCCACCTGTTCCTGGCCTGTTACATAGTCATTATGAACTTTATTTTTACTTAATTTGAAGCAGATTTTTCAGTCACTCCTATTTTCCTCTAAACTTCCCTGCTCCCATAACTATTCCTGGTAACCAAAGGCTTATGGAAACCAAATGGTCAAACATCAGTACAGTGTTTGGGAGGTCTAAAATTGTTAATAATGGGGGAGGTTAGTGTAGTGCCTTCCAGATTCAAAGCTGAGGGGAGCTAGAGTTAATAAACTAATAGCTACAGTGTTAGGATATTAGCTTCAATTTCCATTAGGAGCAGACAGGGAGGTCAGGAAGGAAGGCCCTCTCCCAGCATATTCAAGTAAACCTCTTTGTAGATTGCTTGGAGAGCAATATTGATGGTTTACAACAAGTCATAAATACCTGTGTAGAGTACATGCTGCCATCCTCCAACTGAGGAGGATGGCATGCATGAGATATATGTGAAATTAAAAATGGAGAAAAGTAATGATGTATTGGTATGTGATAAATGCTGGGGTGGATGTAAAAGATCCCATGGCACTTTTTTAAGAAGAGCAAGGAAGTTATCCCCAATGCTCTGGCCAATATTTTTCCCTCAATCAACATTGTAATAAACAGATTATCTGGTCATTATCACATTTCTTTTTGGGAGTTTGCTGTGTACCAATTAGCTGCCATGTTTCCTACATTACAATAGTGACTACACATCAAAAATACTTCACTGGATGTAAAGCGCCTTGAGACATCTAGCAGTTGTGAAAAGCGGTATATAAATGCAAGTGTTCCTTTCCTTTCTTTCTTCTTGCCAACTTAGATCACACCTGGAATATTACATGCAGTTTTGCTCTCCTTACCTAAGGAAGGCTACAAGGGGAACGAGAGTGGAAATCGTGGAGGAACTGGCTATAATTTTCCAATTTTCCTTAGACTCAGGGATGGTACCAGAGGATTGGAGAATTGTAAATGTTACAGCCTTGTTCAAAAAAGAATGTAAAGGTAAGCCCAGCAACTACAGGCCAGTCAGTATAACCTCACAGTGGGGAAGCTTTTACAAACAATAATTCAGGACAAAATTAATTGTCACTTGGACAAATGGGGGCTAATTAAGGAAAGCCAGCATGGATTTCTTCAGGGAAAACCCTGTTCAACTAACTTGTTTGAGTTTTTGATGAGATAACAGAGAGGCTTGATGTGGGCAATGCCATTGACATGGTGTATATGGACTTCCATAAGGCATTTGATAAAGTGCCACACAACAGACTTGTGAGCAAGGTTAGAACTCATGGCATGAAAAGGTACAAGTTGCCCAAGTGACAGGAAACAAAGGGTAGTGGTTAAAGGCTGATTTTTGGACTGGAGGAATTCCCAGGGGGTCAGTGTTAGGAGCCTGGCTCTTCTTGATATATAGTAATGACCTAGACCTTGGTGTACAGGCACAATGTGCGGAGGTTAGTGTAGAACTTCAAAAAGGACATAGGCAGGTTCAGGGAGACAAGCAGCAGATGAAAATTAACGCAGGAAAGTGTGAAGTGATTAATTTTGGTAGGAACAATAGAAAATAAAGGGTACAATTTTAAAGGGGGTTCAGGAGCAGAGGGACCTGGGTGTGTATGTGTATAAATCATTGAAGGTAGCAGGACAGGTTGAGAGAGTGGTTAATAAAGCATATAGCATCCTAGGCTTTATCAACAGGAGTATAGAGTACAAAAGCAAGGAGATTAGGTTAAACATGTATAAAACACTGGTTCAGCCTCAACTGGAGTATTGCGTCCAATTCAGGACACCACATGTTAGGAAGGATGTGAAAAACATTAGAGAGAGTGCAGAAAGGAATCATGAGAATGGTTCCAGTGATAAGGAACTTCAGTTACGTAGCAAGATTGGAGAAGCCGGGGTTGTTCTCCTTGGAAGAGAGAATGTTGAGAGGAGATCTGATAGAGGTATTCAAGGTCATGAGGGATCTGGAGAGAGTAGATAGGGAAAAAATATTCCCATTGGTGGAAGGATTGAAAACCAGAAGGCAACAGATTTAAGCTAATTGGTAAAAGAGACAATGGAGACATGAGGAAAAACCTTTTCATTCAGCAAGTGGTTAGGATCTGGAATGCACTGCCTGAGAGTGTGGTTAAGACAGGTTCAACTGAGGCATCCCAGACGGAACTGGATTATTATTTGGAAAGGAAGAATATGCAGGATTATTGGGAGAAGCAAGGTGTGGCACTCGGTGAATTGCTCCTTCAGTGAGCACCTGAGTAGTATGGGCTTATATTCTCTAGTGTTTAGAGATTAAGAGGCAATCTCCTTGAAAGCACAGAACATTCATAAAGGGCTTGACTACCTAGGTGCTGGGAACTTTTCCCCTGGCTGAGAATGTAGAACTATGTTCACAGTCTCCGATAAGGGGTTTTCCATTTAGAACTGAGATAGTGAGAAATTTCTTCACTCAGCGGGTTGTGAATCTTTGGAACTATCTATCCAGAATGCGGTGGATGCTCAGACGATGAGTATATTCAAGGCTGAAACTGAGAGAGTTTTAGACACTAAGGGAATAAAGGGAGTTGCATGTTAATGCCTTGTCAATTATATTGTTGTGTTTTGTTAATGTCAACTACATTGTTAAGGTTAAGAGAAACAGGTGATGGTATTTATTGTCTTTGAGCACATATAAATAGGGGATAGCTGAGACACTAGGTTGTGCGGGAGGAGAGCTGTGAGACTGAACAAGTCAATAAACTCTCTCAATGAAGAAAAGCTCTGTGCCTTGGTTTTGCCTTCACCAACCATCTTAGATCCTATTAACATTTCAGATGGGCTAAAAAAGTGGAGTTGATGTCCAAGTTCAGGCATCATTTTATTGAATGGCAGTACAGGCTCAAGGGGTTGTATGACCTACTTCTGCTCCCAATTATGTTCTTATGTAAGATGGAAAGTTGTCAGTTGTTCCAGTAACCAAATAATTTTGGAGGTTAGAATATGTAAAATAACTTGCAGCGGAGTG
Source organism: Carcharodon carcharias (assembly GCF_017639515.1). Classification (NCBI taxonomy): domain Eukaryota; kingdom Metazoa; phylum Chordata; class Chondrichthyes; order Lamniformes; family Lamnidae; genus Carcharodon; species Carcharodon carcharias. The sequence continues at coordinate 7,558,826 of NC_054488.1, read as the reverse complement.
TAATAATGAATAAGCAGTGATGTACCAACATAGTTTAAACTCAAAGGTTAAATTGCTGCATTTTCATTCAAACCCAATATATTCATCATACTATTGCAAAATTATGATGCTACTTGCTGTTTATTTTAGCTTTGCTACAATTATTTACAGTTTTGAATTGACTGAAAATTAAAGTTAAATATATTCTTCACATGAATTGGTATTAACGATAGATTATTATCATCTCATGCTTCAAAGGTTAAACAATAAAAATAATTTTGTAAATCTAAAATAAAATTACATAGGAGGTGTGTGCCTGTTATATTTTGTAGATGTATATTCTCAAAGAAGTAATTGTCTGTTATTGTATAGAGCACTCCTCACTTTTGAGGAATGAGTCACACTGAATTGTTTTTGGGAAAGGTCCCTGGTGAAGACCTACAGCTGATGAGTACCAAAAGCCTAAGCGAATTCAGATAGTTCTTCAAATGAGCGGAAGGTTGCCTAGAATTCTTTTATGGGCATATTAGGATTATTCTGCGGGTTTGCGTTCCTGGCTGAGTGACTTTGCATGCAATTCTGGAAGGCTGCACACTTCCACTGATCATTAAGCATTGTGCAAAAAATCACACTTGCTTTCACCAAGTGTGAAGTATTGGTCCTGTGGACAATGAAATTATCATTTCTATCAATGGGGTGAAATTGATTCTTACACCATTAACTGCTTGTTATTTTAGGCATTCTATGCACAAATCTTGCATTTAAATTTAGTGTTTGCAGATGTTGACCTGCAAACATTGCAGCAATGAATAGAATGGATGACTGACATTTTAGGTTCATTATAATTAATGACCGTGCATTTTAGTATTTCCTATTCACATTCTCTTTGAAGCATTTCAAAATATAATTCTTGCAATAGCTCCAAAATGATTTGGTGCTTTTATTCAAGCCAGAAATATCACTGGCACATTCCTGTTTTGAAAAGCTTTATGGACAATTGGCCAATAACAACCCAAACCTTACTGATTCATCCTGTTGCTGTTTCTACAGAAAATAGTTTTACGCTTCACTATACATCACATAATCCCTGACACTAATGCATTTTTCTGCTATCACCTTTAACACTGGCACATCATCTTGATCTCAGTTTAATGCCCTATCAATGAGATGTGTAAGTGTTTATCCTGGCAGTGTCTGCTTTCCAATGCACTGCTTTGTTTAGAACCAGTTAAGTGTAAATGGTGCTCTGAATCTGCCTATTCCCTCTTGTCATGATTAAACAAAGAAACAATTCTTGATGAAAACTGTTCCAACATTTAGCCAGAATGGAATTAGCTTCTTGCCACTTTCAAATCCTTTTACAGGGCCTTCCCCTCCATGGCCATATGTAAATAGCAGCAATCCCTTTGGGTCAGGCCCTAATCTGACGTTGGGTGCAGCAATGAACACCTCTCTTGTAGAGCTCATTTCAGACCATCAGGGCTTGAGACCTCATGGGTCATTACTACAGGGTGGTGCCAATATTCATGCAGTCAAGTTGGTTTTCTGGGCATTTTGCACCAACTCTTCTGGTGCATTTTTGCAAAGCAGACACTCTTGCACATGGCACATAGCTCTCTCCTAGAAGATAGGGTGTGGTTTGCAGCCGAGTAATATCTTGGCAGGAGCCTTGCCAGCTGTATCTCTACATCCACTGGCTTCAAACTAATAATGCAGCATAACCATAGCCTGTGCAAATTAGCATTGGCAGGTTGACAATTGTGGCAGACTGCAGATTTATCTCCACACCGCCATGTGCATTTTAATTCTAGCTGATCCTGATTTTAGCCTCCAGTTAATCACGCCAATCCTATTTAAGATTCTAGCTCAAGAGGAAGTTAGTCTGGCTGATTTAGCATGTAACTGGAGGATTACTTGATGAGTTTGTTTTATTCTTTGGCTTGGGTCGCTTTGTTGTGAATTTATATCGCAATTATGGATAATGCGTTTTTTATTTGTATCCATTCTGCCTATATTTTTTAAAATATTTATTTTATCCTATATATTCTTCCACCTATCAATACTAACCACCAGAGTCCAGGGACTTTGGTCAACCCATCACAATGTGAGAGCAGATATTCATAGCTGCCAAATCCAGCTGGCAGATACCCATGGAAAGGTTTATCAGAGTTCACCTTCAGAGAGCCTTAAATGCATGGGTTTATATGCATGTAACGCCAGTATTCACTATTTGCACTGCTCTTTCTCATTATTATAATAGTTAATCATCAGGTATTTACACTTAATCATGGAAAGTGTTACTTTTATGTGGCCTGATATATCTTCCTCAACTAAATTCCTCTCTCTCACCCTCTCTTATCACTTCCAATGTCAAATACCTTTTTAGCAACATCAATCATAAACCATGCAGTTGATGGGGGCGGTGGGGAGGGGGAATTTTAACTGGAAAACAGGTGGGTTAGGGTGATGTGGGTAGTTTATTTGGGAAAATAAAACTGCAGCAACAATCCTGAGTTCTGGGTTTCACTGAGATGCATTTGGCTAAGCGTGAGTGACCTGCTCATTGTTCGTGTAGACGGATGAGCAATGAAGACATCTTTAAGGTGACATTTGGATGCAAATTAGGGTCTTTTCGCAGGAATTTCTCAGAGCTCAGGTAGCTGACCAGTGAAACAGAGGGGAGTGCCAAGTGACTTCATGGGGGTCCATCAATTTCAGCCAGTCTGATCTTAACTAAATGCACAATTAGCTGCTTCAGCAGAGAGTTTGTGTCAAAACTGGAGAACTTTGGGGCTTTCAGATAGATACCAGCAGAGTGGGATACACCTTGGATGTTTTCCACAATACCTCAGAAGTGGAAGACCATCACCATCCAATGGGTGGGCACATAGGAGGAAGGTACACAAGTAGCACACGGCTCTACTCACATCACAGGGTTTACAGACAGAATCTCCTTTTTCCTGACCTATTAGAAGGGCAGTGCTTCCATAGCCTACATTTGTCACACCAGGTGGTTGGAGGCACCTGCAGCCTCCCAGAAGGGAGGCACTTGCAGCCTGCTAGACTCAGGTCTCCAGGACTTAGCAGTGACTGTGAAGGTCACGACATAACGGCTCTGACAAAATCACCTCTCTGAGTTCCTGTGATCCAATCACGTAGGATTGTGATGAGGCCCCAATACCACATGAGGGGGGTATCATAGATGACGCTCCCATAAACGACACTCCAGCTGATGACATCTGGACTTTAAAACATTTTTTCCTGGTGGCAGCTGGAGATCCTTAACATTGAGGAGTCTGGGGAGGGGTGGGGGACCATCCCCAAGTCACAGAAGGCCAATACAGCCCCTGAGAAGGAGTAACAGGAATAGGAGACCCAGATGGGATCCTAATTCCATGTACCATTTAGTTCAATTGTGTATAATTATAATATGTCTGTGATCAGATCTGCTCACACAGCAGGATTTGTGTTTTTTTCTCTTTCTTTCTACAGGATCATGAAGACGGTGCTAATGGTGATAATCCTGGGATTTGTGACTGGCAACCTGTGTCTGGACAAGACACAAAATAAGGATAACACAGAGTCAGTGATTTATCATAACCATCCCACTGAAAACCCTTGGGTTGAGGCATACATTGGGAACCCAAGGGTGGAGTGGGGCAAATTGGTGGGGCATGAGAAGGGAGATAACACTGGGGAGTTCACGGGTGATTGCAAAATAAAGTGTGCTTTCAACAGCACAAAAACAGTTTGGGAAGTTCAAGAAGGGGAAGGGATGTGCATCATTTTGATCCATCTAAAAGGACAATGAGGAAAAACAAGTCCGGTTTATGAGGAGAAAAGAAAATGGATGGGTGCAGATAGATATATTTCACCCTTTTCCTAAGATTCACTCAGTTCTGTTGAAGGGTCATGAGGACTCGAAACGTCAACTCTTTTCTTCTCCGCCGATGCTGCCAGACCTGCTGAGTTTTTCCAGGTAATTCTGTTTTTGTTTTGGATTTCCAACATCCGCAGTTTTTTGTTTTTAGCAGATAGGGGATGCCTGGAATCCACACATTTCTCCCACTCAGTCAGAGTCCCAGATGGAGGTCATGTTGTGTTGACCTCGGTGACAGAGGGAATGTGATGAGGGAGATTATACGTGTATAGGAGGCGAGGCCTGGGTGGGCTCTGGCTTCAGTCAGAATGGCATCAGAATAGCAGCTGTGACAGGGATGTCTTTGTGGCTGTTGGGATGGGAGAAGTGTACCCACTCGGCATTGCATGGTACTGACCTGGCAAAGAGGAGACATGGGCCCCTCAGGTCTGTGCACCTGGAAAAGGGGGAAAAGTTCCATGGTAACATTAAAGGCCAGAAGGAAGCTTACTCCCTTTGCTAATAAGATCGAGATTAATCCAAAGACTAGCATGCCCTTGCCATACACCGGGACCAAAGAACAGCCTGGTTGTCATTCCCACGCACATGGTACTTTATCACGATGTGCACCACGAGGCAGTGCCAATAATGATTAATTTATCAGACATGGGACTATCCCCATGGTGCAAACACCAAACAGGTGAACAGCAGAATTGAATGCTGCATCAAGTTTTGAGGGAATTCTGGGAGCATACTGGTACTGCGATTGATGAGGATGAACGTGCTGGACTGTAAGAGGGTTCACAGAATCAAACAAAATCTCACTCGCATGGGCGAGTGCGACATAGTTCAATTAATGACATGACAACCATATTTAACACTGGGACATCAGTTGTAAATAGTTTGGATTTGGCCACTTTAGATGAATCGGGAAAAAGTGCTGGAAATAGGTTAAGGAAGATATTGAATGAAATGAATGACGTGGAACAGGGTGAAAGTGCAGCACCAAGCTGCAGGTTCATGTAGGATCAGGAAGGGCTCAATTGCACAATCATGGTGACGCAGGGAGCAGAGCTCCCTACACATGTGACATATAAAGGAAAGGGGGAATATCGTGTCACAACCACACACCAGGAATACCAGTACGGGGACCTGATCTGTCCTATTCTGGATGGGACATTTTGTTTTACCCCTGTTCAACCTGTTAAACTGGGTGCATGGGTATTATTGAATGTTTACGCTAATGGACAGGTGAATATTACTGTAAGGGATGTCTTGAAAGGACAGCTACATGAGTATTTTGCCAGTTTTAGGTATGACATACCCCGTTGCCTGAACACCTTATAGAACTGTTACAGAGGACTAACACTTCCAACAAACATTTTTAACTCTTCAACAAAAGAGCAGGGAAATGAAGGTAGAAATACCAAATATTGGTGATGAAAGACACTGATGGGACCTTGGTCTTTGCCTTGAAATACATCCTTGGGTATGAATTATATCTCACGTACTGGTTGTTGTACAGTCGTTCATTGTTTTATATTTGTGGTTTGATCTATGTTGTCAATGCAAATGTAGGAGAGCAGAACAGTGGATAAAAATATTAAAGATGGAATGGAATGAAGTGAATGGGTTAGATTCGCAAGTGTAGTAATGTTCGTAGGCCAAATTATACACTTAAGGGTGGATGCTGTAAGGCATTTTGATATTTTGTGTATGTCTCTGATGCTGTAAGGCCTCCCTTTGTTTCTTTTTAAGATGTATTATCTTTATATTTGTGTCACAATGTAACAAGTTGTGAGATGGGCCAGCGTCCTGAGCTCAGAACCAGGTGGTGGGAACATGGAGCGTGGAGGACATTGGATGAAGGAAGAATTCTGACCAGACATCAACTCTGAGGCTTGTGTGGAACTTTTAAAAAAATAAAGATTGGACAAGGATACACAGACACGAACGTGTTAGGACACGTCACTGGGACGATGGCTAATCACCAAACACACTGATTCCAGAAAGTGACCTAGACAATAGTCTCTCGGGGATGTGTAAATGGCTTTCCTCCTGCCTTACCAAGTTACAGAAATCACATCCATTGCTGGCAGCTACCTGCAGACGGCCCTGCGGAGAGCAGGAAATGACCACATGCAGGTTGTCTGTGCTTGGCCAGGGTGGGATTGATAATCCAATTAGATGGCTCAATTTAAGACATTACCTTATATGCTGAAAGACCATGGTCAGAAAGGGCTATAAAGCCACAGCTCCCAAGGACAGTGGGGCTGCAACCAGGAAGTGTGACTTGGTCAGTCACAGAAAGTTGTGTGGAAGAATTCATTCAGCGTACCGACCACCTGGGAATGAGCTCCTGCACACGGGTCTTACTGAGCAATTGTTGTTGTAAGTATATGCTATTGCTTAGTGGGGTTAATAAAGGCTTTCCACATAAAGTGAAAATTGTATCCATGGTTTGTTTCCTGTCATTGATACCCAGAATGGGGTAAGGACCTTAGAATGTAGTGAGATCCCTGGTTAAGAGCCATACACCACCACCCTGACCTTTTTTGCCTCTGGTTCTGCCTAGAGTGCTACCAGAGACATGTCGAGGGTTTCACAGTTGGCTGTAAATAAATGCACAAGGCAGGTTCTGGATGGATTGCTTCTCAAGGCTGGGAGTTCTGTAAATTCCCAGGATAATAATAGCCAAAATGAGTGGGCCCTTGGATCAGCCACTCTGGTTATAGGTACAATGTCCTATCATTGGCTACAGATTCTCCCTGGCTGTCCCTGCCACCAGTGTCAGATTGTGCTCATTGTGAGTGCTGACTCACCAGATCAAAACCCAACCGACAGTCTAAATGGACCCAATAAAGTGTGTGTGTTTGTGCTGGTGAACGATTGTATCAATGTGATTTGGTGCACCTGCTGAAGGCATGAGTTCCTCTGAGGAAATTACCTCATGCTTGTCCTGCAAGAATTACTGCATGTATCAAATCTCTAGAAAGCAAGCAAAGTAATAATCTTGATAGTCGCCATACTCAACCTTCCTCTCTTTCCTCCTAAAGAGGCTCCTTAAAACCTATCTCTTTATTATATATTTGGTGATGCACCTCCTTTATATCTCCTTATGTGGCTTGAGGTCAAACTTTTTTCCACAATGCTTCTCAAAATCTTTTTAAGACGTTTCGTTATAAATAGAAGTTGTTGTTGAATGAGAAAGGGTGTCACTTTCATTGGAAAATTGCTGATCATTCTTTTTGAGTGAGGTCAGGTGCTAAATCCTGTTCTTTGCGATGAGAAGTCACTCTTTGCATAACTCGCTTCTAAAAAGTGGGCAGAAAGGTCAAATCAGAATGCAATTGCTTTTTTTATTCATTCACAGGATGTGGGCTTCGCTGGTTGGGCCAGCATTTATTGCCCATCTCTAGTTGCCCTTGAGAAGATGGTGGTGAGCTGCCTTCTTGAACTGCTGCGGTCCCTGTGGTGAAGGTACACCCACCATGCTGTTAGAGAGGGAGTTCCAAGATTTTGATCCAGCAACAGGGAAGGAACGGTGACTTATTTCCAAGTCAGGGTGACTTGGAGTGGAACTTCCAGATGGTGGTGTTCCCATGCGTCTGCTGCCCTTGTCCTAGATGGTAGCAGTTGTGAGTTTGGAAGGTGCTGTCTAAGGTGCCTAAGGAAGTGAGTTGCTGCAGTGCATCTTGTAGATGGTACAGACTGCTACCTCTGTGTGTCGGTGGTGGAGGGAGCGAACGTTTGTGGATGGGGTACCAATCAAATGGACTGCTTTGTCCTGGATGGTGCCAAGCGTCATGAGTGTTGATGGAGCTGCACTCATCCAGGCAAGTAGAAAGTATTCTATCACACTCCTGACTTGTGCCTTGTAGATGGTGGACAGGTTTTGGGGAGTCAGGAGGTGAGATGCTCGACACAGGATTCCTAGCCTCTGACATACACTTGTAGCCAAAGTACTTATATGGCTAGTCCAGTTTAGTTTCTAAATGTAAGAACATAGAACATAAGAAATAGGAGCAGGAGTAGGCCATTCAGCCCCTCAAGCCTGCCCCACAATTCAATAAGATCATGGCTGATCTGCACCAGGCCTCAACTCCTCTTTTGTGCCAGCTCCTCATAGCCCTCAACTCCTCTTTAAATACTTGCAGTGATCAAGCCTCCACAACTCTCTAATGTAGAGAATTCCAGACATTCACTACCCTCTAAGAGAAGAAATTTCTAAATGAGTGTCCCCTTATTCTGTAACTATGTTCCCTAGTTTGGGATTCCCCCACTAATGGAAAAATCTACCCTATCAATCTCCCTCAGAATCTTGCAAGTTTCTAGTCAATGATAACCCCCAGGATGTTGACAGTGGGGTATTCAGCAATGGTAATGCCATTGGATGTCAAGGGCATATGGGACACTTGCCTTTATCAATCGAGGCATAGATTACAAAAGTAGGGAGGTCATGTTGGAGTTGTATAGAACCTTGGTGAGGCCACAGCTGGAGTACTGTGTGCAGTTCTGGTCACCACATTATAGGAAGGATGTGATTGCACTGGAGGGGGTGCAGAGGAGATTCACCAGGATGTTGCCTGGGATGAAACATTTAAGTTATGAAGAGAGGTTGGATAGACTTGGGTTGTTTTCATTGGAGCAGAGAAGACTGAGGGGAGACCTGATCGAGGTGTACAAGATTATGAGGGGCATGGACAGGGTGGATAGGGAGCAGCTGTTCCCTTAGTTGAAGGGCCAGTCACGAGGGGGCATAAGTTCAAGGTGAGGGGACGGAGGTTTAGGGGGGATGTGAGGAAAACCTTTTTTACCCAGAGGGTGGTGACGGTCTGGAATGCGCTGCCTGGAAGGGTGGTGGAGGCAGGCTGCCTCACATCCTTTAAAAAGTACCTGGATGAGCACTTGGCACGTCATAACATTCAAGGCTAGGGGCCAAGTGCTGGTAAATGGGATTAGGTAGGTAGGTTAGGTATTTCTTACGTGTCAGTGCAGACTCAATGGGCCGAAGGGCTTCTTCTGCACTGTGATTCTGTGATTCTGTGTGATTTTGTGAAAGACTTAGATTCTCTCTTGTTGGAGATGGTCATTGCCCAGCACTTACGTGGCACGAATGTTACATGTCAGCCCAAGCCTGGATATTGTCCAGGTCTTGCTGCATTTGGACATGGACTGCTTCAGTATCTGAGGAATCACTAATGGTGCTGAATCTTAAGCAATCATCAGCAAACATCCCCACTTCTGACCTTATGATGGAGGAAAGATCATTGATGAAGCAGCTGAAGATGGTTGGGCCGAGGACACGACCCTGCGGAACTCCTACAGCGATGTCCTGGAACTGAGATAATTGACCTCAAACAACCACAACCATCTTCCTTTGTGCTTGATATGACTTCAACCAGTGGAGAATTTTCCCCCTGATTCCCATTGACTCCAGTTTTGCTAGGGTTACTTGATACCACATTTGGTCAAATGCTGCCTTGATGTCAAGGGCAATTCTCACCTCACCTCTGGAGTTCAGCTCTTTTTTCCATGTTTGAAACAAGGCTGTAATGAGGTCAGGAGCTGAACTGGTGGAACCCAAACTGAATGTCAATGAGCAGGTTATTGCTGAGCAAGTGCTGCTTGATAGTACTGTTGATGACACCTCCCATTACTTTACTGATGATGGAGAGTAGACTAATGGAGCAGTAATTGGCTGGATTGTATTTGTCCTGCTTTTTGTGTACAGGACATACCTGGGCAATTTTCCACATTGCCAGGTAGATGCCAGTGTGGTAGCTGTACTGGAACAGCTTGGCTAGGGGCGCATAAAGTTCTGAAGCACAAGTCTTAAGTACTGTTGCTGAAATATTGCCAGGGCCCATAGCCTTGCAGTACCTAGTGCCTTCAGCTGTTTCTTGGTATAATGTGGGTGAATTGAATTGGCTGAAGACTGGCATCTGTGATGCTGGGGACCTCAAGAGAAAGCCATGATAGCTCATCCATTTGGCACTTCTGGCTGAAGATTCTTGCAAATGTATCTTTTGCACTGATGTGCTGGGATCCGTCAACATTGAGGATGAGGATATTTATGGAGCCTCCTCCTACTCCAGTGAGTTGTTTGATAGTCCACCACCATTCACGACTGGATGTGGCAGAACTGCAGAGCCCAGATCCGATCTGTTGATTGTGGAATAGCTTAGATTTTTAAAGACAAGGAGATTATTTTAGGTTTCTGAGATACAGAAGTAGGAATAAGAGAGAGTGGTGCATATATAGGGAAAGCACTGCCTGTATCCACAATTACTCAGACAGCCATGTTACTTGGGCAATGTAAGAACAATGCTGAGATTGGTCAGTGAGCCATGTCGCCTATTGCAAGCTGATTTACAGCCTCCATCACAAGAACAGCACGGTCAGTGAAGGTCACTGGAAACTCGTATACCACTGGACTTCAATATTACTGGAACATTAGACAATACGTGGAGCAAAGATGTATAATGTAAGTCACTGATTTTTTTTTGTCATCCAGGGCAAAAGAAGCCCCTTTTCACATACCCAAGGGGAAAAGCAACAACAGCATGAGAAGGTTACACATGGTAGGATTTCCCAAAATATATTGAGCTATTGCTGATGTCCATGAAGTCAACTGAACCCCTAAGTTTTATGACATGGCTTTCATGAACTGGAAGAGAGTTTCCATTCCCCATGAGGTCAATGACAGTGAAACAGGATAATGTAGTTAGCGTTGGATTCTGAGGTAGCAGGCATAATTCTCTTATAATAAAGGCAATCCCGTGGTTTATTTGAAGGAGAAAGCAGGATGAAGGGATGATTCTTAGGGGACTGCAGCCCTGGTGAAACACGATTTTTTAAACATGGGGAAATAGGAGTAGGCATAGGCCATTCAGCCCCTCGAGCCCACTGCACCATTCAACTAGATCATGGCTAACCATCTACCTCAACACCTCTTTTCCACGATATCCCCATATCAAGACCATAAATAGACACTGAATGCAGATAAAGTGAGGCCCTTGGGTGAGGATGATGATAAAGCAAGCTGGTTATCCTGAAGCAGTTTTTCAATGTGGCCTGTTAGGACCTTGTTAACCATTACTGTTTGCTATGTCTTCCACCAGTTTACCCTCTAAATGCAAACTTATCCACAATCTAGCACAAATGAGGACACGAATAATGTTCCAGGCTATGTTGCGACAGAAGATTCTTAGCAGCTTTCAAGAACAATACTGTCATAGCTGACATCTTCATTCAATTTCCAGAGCTAACCATGGAACAAATGCAGGGCGGGACTTAACACCCCTCCTGAAGCAAGTTTGGAGAAGGGGATTGGGCCATTTGATTGAGAGGAAGAGTGCAGGCTTGTGATTCCACCCCCTTCCAAACTCGCCTTGATCAAGCACAAGACATGATGGTCAGCCTATTCCCCTAGAAGGCCAATTGAGGCCCTTAAATAACCACTTAAGGGCCACTTTAGAACCTTATTCTGCTGCTGCTGATATTCAACCAGCGGCAGGCGGGGAACTCGCCATCTGGGATGATCGCTGATTGCAGAGCTGCTACAGGGGGGCTTCTGATTGGTTCGTAGCTCTCAGCAGAGGGAAGGAATCTCCTCTCTGCTCGGGGCTTAATTCAACGAGAGGCCCAATGTTGCCCTGGTAAATGCCTGATTGCCTTGGAATAGCGCCAAGCCTCCCGGAGAAAAGGAATGCAGGATTCCCACCATTTTTCCAGGTGGTGGACAAGCCCCCAACTGCCAACAGTAAGTTCCATCCATATTGTGCAATAAATGAATATACACTCACAATATCTCAATAACTCATCGATCTGATACTTTGTTTTCCACGCCCTCTGAAATGAGCTATCTAGAGAAAAAGGTAATAAAGTTAAATCAACTTACTAGCCTATTAAAGTATAAATTAGTGTAAAGTTAAATGCAATTAGGGTAATTCATCCCAGTTCTTCCCCTTTAACAGTGTTTAATGTATGTCTTCTGAAAACAATTGTTGTAATCCTAAATATTTCCCCAGTGGAGAAGGGGAAGTGGAGGTGTCAGGTTATTGTGTGTCCATGAAAGCCTCTCAACCTTGTACCTGATCCTAAAATGGCCCTGTAACTGATTCTGCCATACCTGCTGCTGACCTTGACTGCCCAGAGTTCACTGGACAATCGACAGTAGATGTCCAAGGTGTTCTCTCTTGCTCCATGCTGCTCAGAAAGCTCTGATAAGTGATCATGCATGATTGTCTAGAAGCAAATAGCGAGTTCTTCCACTGTAAAAACTAAATCTTGCAGAAGTGAAAAACTTCTTCATCCAGAGGGTGGTGGGTGTTTGGAATTCGCTGCCTGGTTTGGTGGTGGAGGCAGAAACCCTCAACTCATTTAAAAGATACCTGGATCGGCACATGAAGTACTGTAACCTGCAAAACTATGGACTGGGTGCTGGAAGGTGGGATTAGAATGAGCGACTAGTTTTTTTTATTTTTTGGCCGGCGCAGACACAATGGGCTGAATGATCTCTTTCTGTGCAGTAACTTTTCTATGGTTCTATAGTTTAAGTGAATTTTGAGAAAGACAATAAAGCCCTGATAGCTCCCTCTTTTTAAATGCATGCTGTATGAGCTCTGAATCTCTGATTTGTGAGCTAGTCATCTTATGAGGAAGAAGAAGAGTCTGAAGAGCTATGAAGAAGAGCCATACAGGCTCGAAACGTTAACTCTTTTTTTTCTCTCCACAGATACTGTTAGACCTGCTGAGTTTTTCCAGCATTTTCTGTTCTTGCCTCTTATGAGAAAGTTGTTGCTCCTAGACTGGCATTATCACCTTCTCCTCCATATTAATGCTTTGTGATTCAACCTCTTCAAATCATAATCTTGGTTGGATGTACCTTGCTGGTATTTGCAAGAGGTATTTTTAAAAACCCTGAAGGCTGTGAGGTACAAGCTATTTATTTCTCTCTCAGAGCTGCGGTAGCTTCTTGAAGATGTGTTATTGAAACATAAAGGAATGTGTCTAAGTCCACTGGCTACAAAAGGCATCTTCAAATAAATTCCTGCCTTTATGAGTATAACTGAGTTTGAAGAGGGAGATGACACAAGATAATACTTGTCTTTTGTTTAGCCAACTAATACGGAGATAGTCGTTTGGTGGTACAGGACTTGAGTATTGCTGAAAAGAAGAGACATATCAAAGACTTTTGACTTGCACTCATCAGGGCACTTTGCAAGAATACCAACATAAGGCGAAAACAACAATTTATCCTGTATGAGAAGAGAATTCCGATTGGTTGGCAAAAGTGGACTCTGACTGTTAGAGATGTTGCCAGAGTCCAATTGCCAACCATTCAGAACTCTCTTCTCATACAGTATAAATTGTCATTTTCCCATTATATTGGTATTCTTGCAAAGTGTCCTGATGAGTGCACGATGAAAAGCTTCGACAAGTCTCTTTTTTCAGCAATAATACTGGGATGTTGAAAGTCTAATGGTCATTAAATAAGCTGAACCTTGATTTGAGGCAAAGTTTAATTGATGCCAAGTTAGACAATTGCAAAGAGCTGGGGGTGGGGGGGGGGGGGTGCTGGGGGAGGGCAGGGGCTTTGGGAAGAAAATCAGGGCCAAAGCATTTTGCAATTTACTAGCCTTGCAGAGAGAGCTGGATGGTCAGATTGAATCTTGAATTATGACTGAAGACAATATCTCTAGGGGCTCCTGAAGAGCTCGCTCCATCTAAGTTTAGCAGCAAAATTGCTGTTAGGACACTTCATAAAGTCTTGAGTAAGATTAGTTTTGAAACTATTTTGTATGGGAGGTTTTCAATCTCTGCTACTGAAAAGTTTGAAAGAATGGAAAGATTGTTAAAACTTTTGGGTACTGCAGCATTAATCTTGTCAACATTGGCATTAAGTACTGTGGTTGTGTTTTTGCAACTTCAAACTCTGTCTTTGGAGAATGATGTGAAATAGTGAAAGGATTTGCTTGCTAATCAAATACTCTGACAAGTCACAAGGTGAAGGTTGCTTTCATGGCTGTATCCATTGTTATACTAGCCCATGGTACAGTAAGAGGGCTTGCTGGGATCCCACAACCCATATGGTCATGGAAGGGCGTCCACACCCATTAGATGCTCAATGTCCACCCAGAAATCAGAGCTACAGCTGCAGTGTCCATTCACCAGGATTGTCGGGGGTGAAGTTGGAACCCTGCACCTTCAGACTCAGGATTTCCACCAGTAAGTCAAAGGCTCATTCAGTGTTATGATGGGAAGCATTAATAATAATTGATTTGAATTATGATGGTTCATTAGTGCAGTTTATATTAATGTTAAAAATTGCTTCACCCTTCCGGTTAGCAGTACAAAAATGAAACATTATGCCATAAGTTATTGTCTATTGTGTTTGAATTAAATCCACTGACCATAGATTTTCTATGTGCACTTAAACCCTAATATTCTGCTGATGGCAAATTCCTTTTTGGGAATGGCTGGCAACCAGGGCAAAGCTAAACCATAGCACAGTGCACTGACTATGTGTAATTTTGCAAGGTCAGGTCATTTGAGTCATTAACATAGGCTTTCAGCACAGCATTAGCCCTGTGTTGGTAATTAGCCTAAAAAGGCATGCAGAGAATTGGGGCAGTAGCTCAAATGTAAAGGAGATGGGCCCACTTAAATGTAAGTGACTGAATATGGGGGCACATAGTGTTTCAATCTATATAAAGGTTCAAAATGGGTTTCAGGTATTTGTTAGCACTTGCCAAGTTGTGGGGGGTGCCGGGGGTGGGGGGGGGGGGGGGGGGGGGGGGGGGAGGGTGGGGGGGATGGGAGAGGTGGGGAAGAACTGCCATGTAAACATTAAGTGAAAGAAAACTCAAGCTGGAGGCACAAAGCGAGTCTGGGAATTAATGGAAGAGCACAAACATCTAATGTTCTAAAACTCCTGTTAAATGGCTGACAAAATGGACATGCTGCTTCATGAGATGGGCACTCGGAGGGATGCACTTAAAAACACCATCCTCTGATAGCCGTATAGTTTCCCTGTCAAGAGGTGACTGCCAGCCTCAAGAGCCTGTGGAGTACATGGGGCAGCATCCACAATGCTTTGTAGCTTGGAGAATGTTCTCTGCTGTATCAAGCTTTTCACACTGAAAGTGATGAACATATTGGGCCTAGCAAGCAGGAAGGATTGCCTGGGCTAGTTACTGTAAGACCTGGGGTATTCTCAGATGTGGACACATGCTTCAGCTGTCATCACAACCTGCATTTGGTGGCCCCTCATGAGTCAGAGCTGTAAGACCCATTGTAGCAGCACAAAACAATACTGTGGAAAATTCTGATGAAAAAGGATATCCTACAACGCAAAAATGGCACTGCAGCAACACAAAATCCAATCATAAAGTAGAACACAAATAAATATTAATGCTTCTTCAAAAAAACGTGATTTGTGGTGACTGTGGTCAACCATTGATGAAAGGAATCTAAAACAGGACTTATTATCTGCTTATTACTTGTTTCAGGCAACAGCTGTGATCTTTTTAAGAGTCTTTACCAATATGGGAAATAGCAAAATTCCAGCATAGAATGTATTAATACATAACATCCAGCAATTTGAATGCTTAGGTACCCATTTAATGTCTTCAAAATGGGGACAGCTCTAATGAAAAGTGTCATCTGAAGCAGCACTAGTTAGAAATGATTCATTCATGCTGGCATCATTGAATTGAACATTTCATTTCGGACACTAAATGGAAGTTCAATAAACAACTTTGCATGTTGTCAACTGATCCATGGGGAATTGTGCCAAGAAAGGCCTTGGTTGTTCGACCTCAGAGATGATATGTGATGACAATATCAAGTTTAACATCAGAAATGTAACCATAAGGTGAGCCAGATAAAGATGATGGATAGCGCCTGCAGCTCTGAAGTTGACTAATGATACGGGCTTAAAATGTTACTGTATCCAGTAAGCTTCTTTTTGATTTATCATCAGACAAAATAATAAAGCTGGCTTAAATGAGCAGATAGATGTTTAAAGAACAATCCTTTTCATAACAGCCTCAGTGATTTACTTTGAAAAGCTCCTTTTAACAAGACTCCATTCATTTGTTAAAAACCTGGAAGAAGAAAGTGAAGTGAGATGGAATTGTTGAGCTAAAGTCAGCCAGGCAAGTAGGGACAGACACTACAGTAAACATAAAATGAATTTTACCAATGAGTAGTACCAGTAATTACAAGTTACACTTCCTTTAAAGCGGTGCCAGAGAATAGGTTGAATGTATTGGGATAACATATACTCAAGCAATTTGTGAATCTGGGACATTTTGAAGTGTGAATCTTTGCCGAAACATCAAAACATTAAGTGGTTAACCAAGTTTACCATTAAAGCATTTGTCAACCCCCCAGCTGAATGGTAAATGGAAGCCCCCATCTGGCAGGTAGACACACTTCAACTGTAAAGCTTTATTCACGCAGTAGGTTGGGTGCTTCTAACTCCTGGTGGTGTATGAGGGGGAGAAAAAGTAATTGGTCGAGGCTTTAAAGTGTTGTAGTATAGACTTTAGTATATCAGTGACAGTATGAACCACAGAACAGCCTGTTTTTTAACATCTGATCAGGGAGAGCATTAAGTTTCATTCATGCCCTTTATAAAATTGTGATTCGACCTGATAACACCTTCAAATAAAGTGAGATCGTCCTTCTGGAACTCTGCCGAGTTATTCACTTTCATAATCACTGTCAACATAATATGCTATGGCGGGGAACACTACAGTACCAACGTGTGCCCTTCTGCAGACATGTCTATTGAGAGAAATTTTCTGAGCTCCCACTGCTAGCAGAGAAATTCATCCATCAGAAGCGTGTATCAGGAATGTACAGGCATGCTGCCCAAGTTTTCTGTCCATTAGATCTAATAGATAGGTAATCAGGCACAGCACACATTTGTATCTCCAGTACTTTTGGCAGGCAACCATCCTTGCTCACAGTGAGTAGCAGGGAATCCTGTGTGCTTCTTTAAATGCACCAATATGAAAACAAAATTTAATTCATATCTATGCTAAATGATCTATATCTCGATATTAAATTTATGTAATCTACAGAGGCGGAAGAATTTGTTTATGTGGCTCTGCATTTGTATGTGCCGCACCTTAATAGTGCACCAAATATTTTATACACCCTGGCCGATAATAACTGCGCAAGCCCTTTGAGTCACAGGTTTGGAAATGTACTTTATTATAGCTCAGTGATAAGCACACTGTGTCAATTAATTCTGAGGAAATAGATTGACTTTTCTTTACACTGATCCAACTGCTTCAAAATGCTGTGTGAGTCAGACATGTTTTAAAAATAAGTTTACTTAAAAACTTGGCCAACTTACAGACCCCTGGTCTCAATATTTGGGTGTCGCAATATTCTACTTCCTATTGGGTTTTCCATTGTGCTCAGTCTGTGGCCAGGAAAGAAATAGATTCACACTACACAGTTTTAAGGTTGAAGTTCCTTCTCTCCCTATTTACATAAACAAATATTCCAAAGACACATGAAAATTACATCTTAGATGTCAATTCGATGGGACAAAGTGGTATTGTGCCAAGTAGAATTTCCCTGTCACAACTTATTTCAGAAAAATAAATTTGGCCCCAATATCTGGATCACCTTGGAAATTATGTGTCTAAGTAACAAAACAAAGCAATCACTGACAAATCCAAAATAAAGCACAGAGCCTTATCTCTGCTATGAGATAGACAGGAACTTAATTTTCCATTGGATAAGATCCTCAAGTTCAAATTATAAATTGTAAGAAAATCACCATTAAAGTGACATGGTTACAAGGTGACCAAGGTTGGGAAATAAATTTTCCAGGAGACACAACATTTTGAAAAGACAGGCAGTATAATCAGTTTACTGCCCTTCTCCCATTACTGCTATGATTGAGATTTCATGCTGAGCCTGGAGCTAGCCACAGGGTTCATGGTTTTCAGCTTCAGTTTGTTCCTGGCCAGAATATCAGCCATCTGGGCTGAAGAGCAAACCTCTGCTGCTTCTGGATTTTATGGTGTCCTAGCACCTTTGTATCCTGTAACTGACTCTTACACCTCCTGGACCTTCGTTTCTACCACAACGCCTCTATCAATGTGTCCTCCAATATGAAATGCCCCTTAGGTGCCTATTTCAACCCTTCAGTATTCCTTGACCTTCCTGCCCTCTTGCACCATCCCAGGCTGGACCCTGTGTTAGGCAAGCCTACAGCTTCCTTCTATGCCTCTCCTGGCATCCTCCGACAGGCTCAACGAGGCACCTGGTTCTGGCTCATTATAAATGGCAAGCCTAATTTCCCCATTCCACTCTCTCAGCGACAATCCCATCGAGTGTGCCCTTTGGGAGCTAATCTGGCCAATCACACCAGCCAACAGACAACAGCATCTTATATTTATATAGCACCTTTAACAGAATAAAACATCCCAACCCTATTCACAGGAATATTATAAAACAAAATATGATACCGAGCCACATAAGGAACTATTTAGAGCAGATAACCAAAAGTTTGGTCAAGGAGGTAGATTTTAAAGCAGTGTCTTGAAGGAGGAAAGTGAGGTGGGGAGACAGAGAGGTTTAGGAGGAAATTCTAGAGCACAATGGGTTTGATGTTTTGGCCCACCCGTCACATTTGACTTTGAGACTAGCTTCTGCACACATTTAATCATTTTCTTCAGATCCATAATTCTATCAGATCTATGTGAAGAATGTGTTACAGTTTAATTCAAATCAGAAAACATTCAACAATAAGAGTGAAAATAAATAGTGATGAGAGACTCAATAAGTTGGCAATACTATAACGTGTTATGGTTAAAACCAAAGCCTTGGTGTAAGTGGTGAAAGGATCTGGCAAATTATAATAATACAAATAACGTAACTTGGATACTGCTCAAAATATTCATCCACAATAAGAAGGCATTTTCTACCTCACACACATTTTCTGGGAATGGAATTATCTTTCTTCAGTTATGGTGGCCTTTCTTAAAGCCAAATTCTTCTTGATTATGTTATGTTCAAATTCTTTAATGCATTGAAGTTCTTGTACATGTTACAACATGTTGATTATAAATCTGTTGTCATTGTATTCCACAATTATATATTCATACCAGACAATAATCAAATAAACCCTACCAGCAATCTTGCATTGAAGTGATCGAATAATATAGTTCTCATTACTGATCGCATTGAGTAGAATGAGATAATTAATTACATCTTTGATCCATAACACATTATAGTGTTGCCAATGGTTTGTTTCATAATTCAGTCCTAATTTTTATTATATTTGCCTTTTTGGAACTATTCTTGAATTGAATTTTACATGTGACTGTGGCTCCTTGGTTTCATCAATTGAATCTCTCCAAGTTTGTTCAGGTTAATAGACAGAATATAGCTTTGATTAACACACTTTCCTATGACCCTGTGGCCAGACTGAATTAAGCTGCTTGTCTGAAAAACCCACAAACTGTTTGAGCCTCAGGTAATTGTACAATGACCACTCTGCTATATATATCTATACAGTAGGCTCAGTGGGACACCTTGTACACTCAATCCACTCATCCCTCACCCATT
The DNA here is from genome assembly GCF_017639515.1 of Carcharodon carcharias. Lineage (NCBI taxonomy): Eukaryota > Metazoa > Chordata > Chondrichthyes > Lamniformes > Lamnidae > Carcharodon > Carcharodon carcharias. The sequence continues at coordinate 7,539,385 of NC_054488.1, read as the reverse complement.
AAATTTAAACTGAATCGTTGGTTATAATTGAAACTTGAGACAATATTTATCACTGCAGAGACGACATAGTCAGAACCAGGCAATCTGCGTGTTGCACAAATGGATTTCCAAAAGGACTTGGAGTATTCATTAATGGTTGCAAATTAAATGTAGATTAAAAAGCAATGGTTTTAATGCACAATGTTATTTTGGCAAATGTTTAACACATTTTAGCCCGTTCCATTAAAAGGGAATTCTTTGCAGTGTTCATGGGCAGAGGCTGGTCTGTGTTTGGCCAAGAAAGCTGCGGGATTACAGTCTTGCTTCACTTCATCTGTTGTGTTAGGAAACATGGCCTTAAAAAAAGTCAGATGACTTTACTACAATACTCAGAAAACTACACAATTCACTGAACCAACCACACGAAAACTCACATCTGGAATTATCAATTGAAGAACTATCAATTCATAATCAATCACTTCCTACTATCACATCCTTGGGACGAGGTGATGTGTATAAGAAATGTTGATATATATATATATATAATATATATTAAATATAAACATGCAACATTTCAGTCATCAGGCTGATGAATTGTCCTTATCCAAGATTTTTTAATGTTATATCTGATGTCCTTCCTGCGCCCATCATGTGACTAGAACTCTTTTTTTTTTAACTGTAAGAGAAAAGACATGCCTGGAGTCACAAGGTTAAACACGTAGCCCTGTACACCCACATGTTCATTAGAGGCATGCTAGTGTGGTGCAGTAAACCCTGGCTGATCACAGTCAGCACAGAGACAGAGCTAGACAGACATCCTCCCACATACACTCTCTCTCTGATACAAGGTATGCCACTTGCTAACAAGCCTAAAGCAGACTGCTAATGGGCACACAGTGAGCCAACTCGCATTACCCAACAATAGTGAAGTCTATCCTGTCCCCTCAGCCCATGATCACCAATGTAATAGGGAGACCACTCACTGGTTGTTTGAATGAATAGCCAAGGTCACAAGTTAAAAGTGTATGTGTGACTCCAGTGCTAACAGTCTGGCCTCTGGGTCAGACGGCACACCCATCCAGACAGAAACTCCAGGGAAGTGCTGACCTGTCAGAGGTGCCACCTTTGGATGTAAAGAAATCCCATGAAGCTATTTTGAAAAAGAGTAGTTGACTTACCCTTGGTGCCCTGGCCAATATTAATCCCTCAATCAACTTCACACAGAATAGATTCAGGTCATTATCACATTGTTTGTGGGAGCTTACTGGGTGCAAATGGGCTGTGGCATTTTCCATATTCCCACTTCAAAAGTACTTCATTGGCTGTACAGTTTTGGGACTTCTGGTGGTCGTGAAAGGTTCTATATAATTGCAAGTCTTTAAATTTTGGTGTGGCTATGAGGTGGCTCTAAAAGTACCAGTCCACCATGCTGGGACAGGAGTCCACACACAAGCTTACTGTTAGCTTCTTAGCTCAGTAATACTAAGGTCGACTCAATGACTGGAAATAAATAGAGACAGGTTCACCTGGCACTGCTCTAGGCTACGTCCTATCGGCTGGTTTCATAGTCACATCTTCAGAATCATTCCTTGGCTCTCACTCCAGGCATTGTGTCCAGCGCAGAGAGACACCAGAAACTGGATTGGAAAATGGACCGTGGTCAGACGTTGGAGGGAGGATGCTGGGCAGTCTCAGAACCTCACTCCTCACATTCCCATTCTCTCTTAATAATCAGCAAGCTTTGATGGGGAGAGGAGTTTCAGTAAAACCTCGGCCAGTTTGGTCAGAGTTTGAAATATTGACCTTGAGCCAAGTTTTAATTTGATTTTAGTTTAAATGATTGTAATGCAGACCAGCCTGAAACCACCACAGCAGCTCATGCTCTTCCACTGAGTGACACTGTTATGAGATTGTCCAGTGAATGATGAGATCTCAGTAAGGTGCGATGTTTCTCAGTCTCCCAGGTAACAGATGTGCTGTCAGTGCTGTTTTGCCTCAGTAAACAGCTGTCACTGGAGCAGGACTCCAGTCCGCTGTCCCCGTCTCTGAACAAAATTATACCAACAGACTGACATATCGATGTTCAAGTGGGCATCCAGTCAGCTTCCCTCTCCTACCTGCAGACACTCTCTCTACCTTTATGTATAATCTGTCCTTGGTTTTTGGCTTTTCCCGTCAGCAATTTCCATGTTTGCTCACCTTGCGTCACAATATTTACCATCTTTACCATCATTCAGACAGGGGGTAAGCTTGAATTTCAACAAGTCAATTATTCATACAGGCATGTTTTTACAAGTGAACAAGCACTGATCAAGCTGTGTATTTTCTTGGCTTCACCTTTTGGGTCAGGTGGAGGCAGGTGCAGGGGGCCCAAAAATGAAGCTGAGCACAGGGCCCACTGTAAATCCATCACGGAACATCCCCACTCCTGACCTTATGATGGAGGCAAAGTCAAGGATGAAACTGCTGAAGATGATTGGGGTCATTATATTATTTTGAGGAACTCCTGCAGCAAAGTCCCAGGACTGAGATGATTGACCTCCAACAATCACAATCATCTTCCTCTGTGTTATGTATGACTCAAACCAATGGAGAATTTTCCCTCCGATTCCCATGCACATTGACATGTTAACAAGCAAGTATCAGAGAAGCCACTTCGATTAAAGCTAAAGCACTTTACATGAAGGAATAACAACTGAAAATACTAAGAATATTCAGCAGGTCAGACAGCATCAATGGAGAGAGAAAAACAGAGTTAGTGTTTCAATTCAATGGTCTTTCATCAGAACTGGAAGACATTGGAGATGAACAGCTTCTAATTACACAGCCAGGAAGATACTTCACATATAGCAACCTTTTCATATGGGCACTGAGGGGGGAATCTTCCCTGCCCTGTGTAGGCAGGTTTGAAGGTGGGATGGACAGCAAATTCCAAGATTCTTTTTTCCAATCAGTTCCCTGACCTGTTCCTGCCTCCAAGTAGACTTGCCAGAGGTGGATGCACTGCAGCAGCGTACACATCACACAGCGTTGGATAGTCAATTAGGGTCACTCAAGGCACTAACTGGGACATGGTGCTACTGCCAGTATCTCCCCAGCATCAGGTGGGTCCCTTGCTGAGGTCGGAGGCTGATACCAGGCTAGTGGGGGAACACCATCACCTCCCCTACATTCCCCGTCCCAGAACTCCAAGGATCAGAGGGCCACAGTTGTGGCCACAAGCTATCCTGTTGAGGGGATATCCCTCCACAATGATGGCCTGACAGCTGTAGCCATTCTCCATTTCTAAATTTCCATACGGCTTCAGAGAGCAGCTCCATCTTGGGGTGCCCTCACTGTACCCTACATGGTTTAGCAGTGTCCACCTCTCCAGTGGTGCTGCCAGCCATCTGCATCTTCAGGCCCTCAGGATCTCTCGCCTCAGGAACCCACACTCTGACCAAATAAGGACAGCAAATGTGGAGGCGGTCTCTTAATTGGCCATCTCTGGGATGATTGCACAGTTGGGCTGATCACAGACACCATCAGGGTCAGGGCCTGTAAATTGTCCCAATGCCCAAGAACCTTCAAAGGCCAGAAGATTTCACCCCAAGTGCCCAGTAAATTCTTCAGGTGCTCCAAGGACATTACGTGGCAACCCCTTTGGAAACATAACAGTCATTCCTTAATGTGGTCAGTAGGTGCTAAGTGTACAGGTTTTTAGGACTGTATTATTGTGCACCCTGTATCAGAGGTGCTGCATAGGCCCCTCTGCATAGGCACTCCCGGTGTGTGCAATACTATGGCCAGGATTTTATGGCCTTGCCACAGTGTGTCTCCCCCAGTGGATGCGGTGAGCCATTTAAGTCTCCATTCAGTTCGGCGGGACCATAACATTACGCCGGATGGAAGGGGCCATAAAATCCTGGTGTATGGGTGGTGAAGAAGGCATTATTGGCTCTTTCATGTAGGGGCAATCTTTGTCTTTAATATTGACTAATCAGATCCCAACATGATAACTATGTGACACAGGAGATGTGTTAGGAGGTGTACTAATATATTAGTATTAGTAGTAAAAAAAGAATAAGAGGTTGTCATTTTGCATTTGCACGACACGTGTTTGTTGAATAAAAACTCAGGAATTTGCTGAAAAAATTAAGTCAGAATGGTGTTGTAGCTTTAACTAAATTCTCTACTCTATTTAATGTTTTTTTGAAGCAACATGATTGAGGAAGTTATACCGGAGGAATAGCAGAACAATAAACGAGTCACCGGGGCCAGTGTGCGGTAAATCTAATCAAAGCATGGCTGCTGAGTGGAGAGGAAAAATTATAAAATTATGAACTAAAATAATATCAGAAAGAGAGAGAGGGGGCAGGAGCCCACAGAATGGAAATAAACAGATCTGGAGATGGAAGATGTAGCAAGGGACAAAGCAACTGACTCCATAATATGTAGAACACCACCCACTGACACAAGTGAGGACAGGCAATAGTTATTCTGTATAAATACTGAGCAATTCCACAAATCAACCAGCCACAAAATAATTGTAATCTAGTTGTCTCAATCAGAATTATTATTATTTCAGCTAAACCATCTTAAACATGTATTGGCAGAACCTCACTGGAATTAGTGCACCTGGTAAGAATTAATAATAGATTGCATCATTTATCTCAATGGGACTGTATTAATATTTTGTAGTCAAAATTTCACTGAAGTGGACACCATTAGCTTCGTGTTAGGTTAATAGAATTGCAGATATCTCCACAAGGGTCAACTCATCATCTGGACATCACTGGCCAGCCAGTCTCTAATTGCTCTTGAAAAGGTGGTGATGTGTCGCCTTCATAACTGCTACATTCTGTGTGGTGAAGGTGCTCCCATAGTGTTGCTAGGTAGGGAGTTCTAAGATTTGAAGGAATGCAGGATCATATTTTTTGAGGCATCAGACAACTTTTGAACATGTCTTGTTTGAACACCTGCTCTATCTTTCAGAACTGGTTTGTAAACATTTAATCAGAGCAGTGGTAGGAGGTGAAATCCTGGATCTAGTTGTGACAGCTCGAATGCTTCATGTTAGTCTGCAGATAGCATATCTATCCAAATAAGAACACAGATAGAGCTGAATTCTTGCATTTTGGGGATAAAATAAATTCTTCTACATAAACCCAGAAAGTACACTATAGTTTTGTTGAGCATCTTGTAAACTCTTCCACAGTTAACCCCAGTCCTTGCACAGTACCTACACACTTGCTTATGAAACAGTGATATTCCACATCATTTATATGTAGTCTCTATCAGGTTCAAGTCCCAGACCTTCCCAAACTTGCTACCTAAAAACCCGGGGCTGGGTAGGCTTGTGCTGATAGTTGCTACAAAGGAATAGTGACACTGGCTACAGTGTAAGGTTGGCTTTCGAATGCTGCTAGGGCCTTCAGCTGCTTCTCAGGGTTGGCCCATTGAAACAGAAAAGGGACATTTGGGGTTGAATTTTACCAGCCCTCTGGAGGTGGGCTGGGAGGTTGAGGGGGGTGGGGGGGGGGGGGGGGGGGGGGGGGGGTGGGGGGGGCCTCATAAAATGGTGGGGTAAAGCATTGGGAGGACAGTCTGATGTTTTCCCCCCATCGTAAATATTCTCAGCAGCGGGAGTGGTGACTCCTCAACTCCATTATGGTATGTTACCTGTGTTGAGATGACCCCTGCCTCATTGACGAGACTGCCGGATAAACCATGGTGGCCTCTTAGCTGGATCCTGGGCGGAGGGGGGGACCTTTTATAATGGCCGCTCCAGAGCCCAAAGAGGCGCACCCTGGCAGCAATGGCTGCTCCCCTGTAGCTGACACTGGCCGCTGGAGGGCTCTACCCTCTAATCGCTGGGCCCTGCCCACCTGGTCCCAGCACAATAAAAGAAAAGCTTAGCTGGTCTTCAAGGTTGCCTCAACATGGAGACGCCCTCTTCCTCTCACTGCAACCTCAGCAGCGGCCACCTCTATTGGTAACCCCAACAAGCATGCTGAGCTGCTGGCCCTCTGATTGGGATGGCTTGGGGGAGAGGGGGGAGAGGGGGCCATGGGGGAGAGAGGGCTCATGGGGAAGAGAGGGGGGAAAGGGGGGCCATGGGGGAGAGGGGGGAGAGGGAGGAGGGGGTAATGGGGGAGAGGGAGGCCATGGGGGAGAGGGAGGTCATGGGGGAGAGGGGGGCCATGGGGGAGAGGGGGGCCATGGGGGAGAGGGAGGTCATGGGGGAGAGGGAGGTCATGAGGGAGAGGGGGGCCATGGCAGGGAGGGGGATCATGGGGGTTAGCAGCAAGGCAGTGGGGTGACTGTCAGTGGCCACCCACCCCACCTCACACACCATGTCCATGCCCTCGATCATGCACAGGTTTGTGCAGATCGAGGGACCCCTACCCACTCCAGCTGATATGCAGGCCGTACAGTTTTACCAGGTGTGCAGGCCGCATGTCAGCAGGCCTGGCTGGAGCTGGGAAGATTGCAGTGGAGGCGGGAAGAGGCCCTTATGTGGTCATTAGTTGGCTACTTAAGGGACTCAAGTGGAAGTGGGGCGACAGGTCGACTATGAGCCTCCCCACCCAGAACTTACTTCCAGTGAAGGTGGGAAGGTGTTGGGTATCAGTCTGGGAGCCAACCTGTTAAAATTGTCAGGTCTGCCTGCCTCCTACAGGAGCAGAAGATTCCAGAGAAAATGTTACTAACTTTTCCTTTCTGCATCTTTTTTCTTTCTTTCTCCCTCTTTTAATCCAATCAACTTTTTCTGTTCTGTACCCTACTTAACATTGAATTCACCCTCTGTACCCTACTGAACACTGAATTCATCCATTCTAATTCACCTTCCTTCTCAGCTCTTCCACTATTTTATTTCACAATCTTTTAATCTCATTGCTTAAGGAGATACATCTCAGTTCTAGGACATCACGGCAGGAGTGCCCCAGGCTAGTGTCCTAGGCCCAACCATCTTCAGCTGCTTCATCAATGACCTTCCTTCCATCATAAGGTCAGAAGTGGGGATGTTCGTTGATGATTGCACAATTTTCAGCACCATTCGCGACTCCTCAGATAATGAAGCAGTTCATGTCCAAATGCAGCAAGACCTGGACAATATCCAGGCTTGAGCTGACAAGTGGTAAGGAACAGTCATGCCATACAAGTGTCAGGCAATGACCATCTCCAACAAGAGAGAATCTAACCATTTCCTTTTGACATTCAATGGAATTACCATTGCTGAATCCCCCACTATCAACATCCTGAGAAGATACCATTGACTAGAAACTGAACTGGACTGGCCATATAAATACTGTGGCTACAAGAGCATGTCAGAAGCTAGGAATCCTGTGGTGACTAACTCACCTCCTGACTCCCCAAAGCCTGTCCACCATCTACAAGGCACAAGTCAGGGGTGTGATGGAATACTCTCCACTTGTCTGAATGAGTGCAGCTCCAACAACACTCAAGAAGCTTGACACCAGCCAGGACAAAGCAGCCCACTAGATTGGCACCCCATCCACAAATATTCATTCCCTCCACCACTGACAAACAGGGGCAGCAGTGTGTACCATCTACAAGATGCACTGCATGAGCTCACCAGGCCTGGTTAGACAGCACCTTCCTAACCCATGACCACTACCATCTAGAAGGACATGGGCAGCAGATACATGGGAACACCACAACCTGGAAGTTCACCTCCAAGCCACACACCATCCTGACTTGGGACAATATCATTGTTCCTTCACTGTTGCTGGGTCAAAATCCTGGCACTCCCTCTCTAACTTCACTTGACTCTCTGAAGAAGAGTCATAGTGGACTTGAAACATCAACTCTGTTTCTTTCTCGGCAGATGCTGCCAGGCCTGCTGAGTTTTCCCAGCGCTTTCTGTTCTTATTTCTGATAACAGTACCACCCCGGCTACATTTCTGTTCCTCTACTTGCTCATAGATCACTTCTTCACATGGACCCTGCTCAACTGATAGGATTTATTGAAAATTAAATCACAGTGCCAGGAGTATAGAATGGTGTTTTCTAGAAAGAATGGAAGGTTGGTGGGGGGGGTGGGGGGGCGGGCTTCTAATAAAAAGTTGATGCAAGAACAAAGGGAAAATTATACTGATCACATTTCTAAAGGAGAACCTTCAAAGTATCAAAGTGACTGCATATTGAGGAAAATGTACCCTTAAATAGGGGAAACAATGTTGGTTATCAAAATGATGGGGAACATGCCTATAGTTCTCAGTATGCGCAACTTAAAAGATGAGCCTTTTTATAGGTAGTGTATATTTGGATAATCAGCCCTGTAAGATCCAAATCTAGTCTGACACTAATAATAGTAGGGGTCAGCCATGTCTCAGTGGTAGCGCTCTTGCATCTGAGTCAGAAGGTTGTAGATTGAAGCCCCAGTCAAGAGATTTGAGCACATAACATAGGCCAATATATCAGTACTGTCAGAGATGTTGTTTTTTGGAACAAATGTTAAACCAAGGCTCCGTCTGTCCTCATGGGACATTAAGGGTCCCATGGTACAATCAAGAAAAGAGCAGGAAAGTGTTGTGGCTAATATTTATCTCTCAAATAATATCACTAAAACAGATTATCTAGTCATGATTACTTCGCTGTTTGTGGGACCTTGCTGTGCCTAAATTGGCTGATGTGTTTCCTACATTACAACGTGTAATTCAAGTGTATTTTATTGGCTGTAAAGAGCTTTGACACATCCCGTGGTCATAAAATGCAAGCTCTTTGTTTCTTTATTTAGTAACTCAGTGTTTCTACTGTGTGTTGCTTCTGTTTTACGATGGGCTTCAACTTTGATAAGATCTGTGGGTAATCAGAGCTGTATTATATGAGTAATGATGCAATGTGGATATTCTGAGCTTCCTAGTTAATTATCTTCCGAGATGAAAATGAATGTCACAACGTTTTGTCCAAATGGAGATTTTATCCCTGCTTATTTGGCTTCCTCAGGAGATTAAAATGG